>NC_086449.1:840046204-840133704 GCF_028390025.1 Pseudophryne corroboree | reverse complement strand
CGGCCGCGACTATTCTCACGCCAAGTCCTGTTGTGCTTCATCCGTGACTGTGTGAAAAACAAATTCCTGTGGGAGTGAAGTCGCAGCGTCTAGTACATATGGAGTAGTGGTCGCTGCGTCTCCGATGGGAAATGTAAGGATAGAGACTGTAGCTACGCATCTCAGTGCGGCTTATTCACGCTCTGTGTCTCGTATCGTGTGGGGTATTGAGGCCGTATATGTAGCTGCAGTTATATACCCTGTGTAAGGGTAACTAATCTCCAGGGAATGGGATGAGGTGCTGTATAGAAAGTGCCTTTATGTCCGGGTACAGGAGAGAGAAGTAATAATGCCGCTGTATAGGTCATTGGTGCGGCCTCATCTAGAATACTGTGTCCCGCTCTGGAGCAATATCTCCAGGAGGAGATTAATACCTTACAGACTGTACAAAGACGGCAACTAACCTGGTGCATGGCCTACATCACACAACTTACCTGGGGTTGATATGATTAGAAAAGGGGCAGACTAGATGGGCCAAGTGATTCTTATCTGCTGTCACATTCTAAGGGCGGAATTCAAATGTAATTTGCGCCAGCAGATGGCGCCCAAAGAACCTATTCAATTGTAGCTCCGTTCGGGCGCGATGGGCTGCCGTCCCTCCCCTGCGAGTTCAAGCTGAAATGTGTGAAAAATACCGTTTGGGTCTCGGGATCGCCCCATTTGCTGCTTTACATGGCTAAACCCGAAACTAATAGAATAACGGGGATCAATTGAATATCACCCTTTGATCTCCTCTCACTTTAAATGGGAGATCGGGGTGCGATAACAGTTGAATCCCCCCCTATGTTTCAGTGCAGTATATATGATTATAACCGCCTCTACCTGTTCATACATAACTTCCAGACAGACAGCCGGCCTTTTCCATTACCATACAGATTCCTCTGCAATACACCATGATGGTGTGTGACCTAATAATGGTCCGATCCATATTACTCCGATCGTTATCCTGTTCACAAATACATTTCTGAATGACTGCTAGCTACCGGTGTGCTCGCCGGGCCCCTTCCACGCAGAAGTGATGCAGCTACTCTGCAGTATAGCGTCCTCCAGTATCGCGTGATACGTGTGCAGTGTAAGCGAGCAGCCCACCTACTCTGCGAGCGCCCATTGTAAGAGTGCAGTATTGCGTCCTCCAGTATCGCGTGATACGTGTGCAGTGTAAGCGAGCAGCCCACCTACTCTGCGAGCGCCCATTGTAAGAGTGCAGTATTGCGTCCTCCAGTATCGCGTGATACGTGTGCAGTGTAAGCGAGCAGCCCACCTACTCTGCAAGCGCCCATTGTAAGAGTGCAGTATCGCGTCCTCCAGTATCGCTTCATGTGTGTGCAGTGTAAGCGAGCAGCCCACCTACTCTGCGAGCGCCCATTGTAAGAGTGCAGTATAGCGTCCTCCAGTATCACTTCATACGTGTGCAGTGTAAGCGAGCAGCCCACCTACTCTGCAAGCGCCCATTGTAAGAGTGCAGTATAGCGTCCTCCAGTATCGCGTGATACGTGTGCAGTGTAAGCGAGCAGCCCACCTACTCTGCGAGTGCACATTGTAAGAGTGCAGTATAGCGTCCTCCAGTATCACTTCATACGTGTGCAGTGTAAGCGAGCAGCCCACCTACTCTGCGAGCGCCCATTGTAAGAGTGCAGTATAGCGTCCTCCAGTATCACTTCATACGTGTGCAGTGTAAGCGAGCAGCCCACCTACTCTGCAAGCGCCCATTGTAAGAGTGCAGTATCGCGTCCTCCAGTATCGCTTCATGTGTGTGCAGTGTAAGTGAGCAGCCCACCTACTCTGCGAGTGCACATTGTAAGAGCGCAGTATCGCGTTCTCCATTATCGCTTCATACGTGTACAATGTAAGTGAGCAGCCCACCTACTCTGCGAGTGCCCATTGTAAGAGTGCAGTATCGCTTCATACATGTGCAGTGTAAGCGAGCAGCCCACCTACTCTGCGAGCGCCCATTGTAAGAGCGCAGTATCGCATCCTCCAATATCGCTTCATGTGTGTGCAGTGTAAGCGAGCAGCCCACCTACTCTGCGAGCGCCCATTGTAAGAGCGCGGTACAGCGTCATCCAGTATCGCTTCATGCGTGTGCAGTGTAAGCGAGCAGCCCACCTACTCTGCGAGCGCCCATTGTAAGAGCGCGGTACAGCGTCATCCAGTATCGCTTCATGCGTGTGCAGTGTAAGCGAGCAGCCCACCTACTCTGCGAGCGCCCATTGTAAGAGTGCAGTATAGCGTCATCCAGTATCACTTCATATGTGTACAGTGTAAGCGAGCAGCCCACCTACTCTGCGAGCACCTATTGTAAGAGTGCAGTATCGCGTTCTCCAGTATCGCTTCATACGTGTACAGTGTAAGTGAGCAGCCCACCTACTCTGCGAGTGCCCATTGTAAGAGCGCGGTATAGCGTCATCCAGTATCGCTTCATGTGTGTGCAGTGTAAGCGAGCAGCCCACCTACTCTGCGAGCGCCCATTGTAAGAGCGCGGTATAGCGTCATCCAGTATCGCTTCATGTGTGTGCAGTGTAAGCGAGCAGCCCACCTACTCTGCGAGCGCCCATTGTAAGAGCGCGGTACAGCGTCATCCAGTATCGCTTCATGCGTGTGCAGTGTAAGTGAGCAGCCCACCTACTCTGCGAGCGCCCATTGTAAGAGCGCGGTATAGCGTCATCCAGTATCGCTTCATGCGTGTGCAGTGTAAGCGAGCAGCCCACCTACTCTGCGAGCGCCCATTGTAAGAGCGCGGTATAGCGTCATCCAGTATCGCTTCATGCGTGTGCAGTGTAAGCGAGCAGCAAAACGGAATGCAAGTTGCTCATATCAATTTGACAGTATATTTCAGGTGCTTGAAAGGGAGGGGTAATTCTAAGCAAGAGACAGGATGGGGATTAACCCCCGGTGCCCTCTCCCCAACTATATGGTAACATGACTTGAAAACCTATATATTATAGAAATCCAGAGGTCTTATAGGCCCTACACACTGGGCGATTTTCAGAAAGATATGAACGATCTCGTTCATAAATGAACGAGAACTCGTTCATATCTTTCAGTGTGGAGACTCCAGCGATGAACGATGTGCGGCCCCACGCTCGTTCATCGCTGGTCTCCCGTCGGCTGTGCATGCAGGCCAATATGGACGATCTCGTCCATATTTGCCTGCACTTCAATGCAGCCGCGTGACGGGGGGAGTGAAGAAACTTCACTCCCCCCGTCACTGCCCCCCCGCCGCCGGGTCGCTCGTCGGCCGTATCGGCCGTCGGGCACCTCGGCGGCGCATCGTCTAATGAGTAGGGCCCCTTAGTTACATATATCTGCAGAAATATGGCAAAGCCACCACACCTCGACAAGGCTCCTCTGATGCTGGTGGTTCCTAATACTCTATCTGAGCCTGGGGTACAGAACCCCACAAACCGGCACCGGCCAGCCACCCCCGGGCAGCACACGAGAGGGTAAAGTGTCAGTATGTGTTAAATGGAAAGCAAAATCTATATACAAAGAGTGATACACTAGTGATTGTGTAACTAAGAGACCTAAAGGATTAATAGAAGTGTTAAAGGGGGCGCTAAATCGCACCCCTTTTCCACTAGCTCAAGAAACACGGGTAAATGCATGGGGGCGCGCATTCACCCGTGTTTTTTGCTAGTGGAAAAGGGTCCCCCCGCAAAAACCCGGATCAAGTGACCCGTGAAGCCTACCTGGGTAGGACACGGGAATGAGTCTGGTTGGGTTGTAGTGTGAACGGAGGCCGTGTCGATACGACACGGCTCCGGTTTACACTGTATGGAATGGCGGCGCTGGGAGATCATATGATCTCCCAGCGCCGCCCCTGCCGCGTCACCAGCAGCGTCACCAACCCAGCAATATGCCGGGTTGGTGAGCGTAGTGTAGAAGGGTCGCAGCCGTGCTAGATAGTGGAAAGGGGTATCAATATTATAGTGTTACCTCACAGCAGCCCGGCCACTCCATCCAGGGACTTCTCCCATGTACAGTGAGAGGGACGTCCTCAGATCCGCGGCACTGAAAGCTGACTGGTTATACGGGCGATATGTGCCGCAGAGCAGCCGCGGCGGGGGGAGTCTCTGCGGGGTTTGGGCCGTTGCTCAGCGCTCCATACACTTGTTTTGCAATAGGTCATTGTTTCTGCAGATCAGCCGGTAAGAAGAAACCCGATTGTTCCATCAGGAGACTGTGCAGGTGCTGTGTGGTGTCCGCTTTCTGTCTGCGTGTAACCCTCTCCTCACCCCCGTACACGCTGCCTTTCCCTGCTGGCCCTCGCCATGCACCCTTCCTTGCCCCTCTGTGCGCCCCCTCTGTGCGCCCCCCTGGCCCCCTCTGTGCCCCCCCTGGCCCCCTCTGCGCCCCCCTGGCCCTCTGTGCGCCCCTCTCCTCTGTGCGCCCCTCTCCTCTGTGCGCCCCTCTCCTCTGTGCGCCCCTCTCCTCTGTGCGCCCCTCTCCTCTGTGCGCCCCTCTCCTCTGTGCGCCCCTCTCCTCTGTGCGCCCCTCTCCTCTGTGCGCCCCTCTCCTCTGTGCGCCCCTCTCCTCTGTGCGCCCCTCTCCTCTGTGCGCCCCTCTCCTCTGTGCGCCCCTCTCCTCTGTGCGCCCCTCTCCTCTGTGCGCCCCTCTCCTCTATGCGCCCCTCTCCTCTATGCACCCCTCTCTGTGCGCCCCTCTGGCTGCCCCCCTGGCCCTCTCTGTGCGCCCCCCTGGCCCTCTCTGTGCGCCCCCCTGGCCCTCTCTGTGCGCCCCCCTGGCCCTCTCTGTGCGCCCCCCTGGCCCTCTCTGTGCGCCCCCCTGGCCCTCTCTGTGCGCCCCCCTGGCCCTCTCTGTGCGCCCCCCTGGCCCTCTCTGTGCGCCCCCCTGGCCCTCTCTGTGCGCCCCCCTGGCCCTCTCTGTGCGCCCCTCTCTGTGCGCCCCTCTGGCCCTCTCTGTGCGCCCCTCTCTGTGCGCCCCTCTGGCCCTCTCTGTGCGCCCCTCTCTGTGCGCCCCTCTGGCCCTCTCTGTGCGCCCCTCTCTGTGCGCCCCTCTGGCCCTCTCTGTGCGCCCCTCTCTGTGCGCCCCTCTGGCCCTCTCTGTGCGCCCCTCTCTGTGCGCCCCTCTGGCCCTCTCCGTGCGTCCAGCCTCACCCCCCCCCCCCAGCTGGCACTTTCCATATGCCTTACCTCGCCCCTTTGGACCTTTCTGTGTGCCCTTCCTCCCCCGGCAGGCTCTCTCTGGTACTGCGGCACAAGGTGCGTTCTGCCCCCGGCAGGCTCTTGCTGGTACTGCGGCACAAGGTGCGTTCTGCCCCGGCAGGCTCTCGCTGGTACTGCGGCACAAGGTGCGTTCTGCCCCCGGCAGGCTCTCGATGGTACTGCGGCACAAGGTGCGTTCTGCCCCCGGCAGGCTCTCGCTGGTACTGCGGCACAAGGTGCGTTCTGCCCCCGGCAGGCTCTCGCTGGTACTGCGGCACAAGGTGCGTTCTGCCCCCGGCAGGCTCTCGCTGGTACTGCGGCACAAGGTGCGTTCTGCCCCCGGCAGGCTCTCGCTGGTACTGCGGCACAAGGTGCGTTCTGCCCCCGGCAGGCTCTCTCTGGTACTGCGGCACAAGGTGCGTTCTGCCCCCGGCAGGCTCTCGCTGGTACTGCGGCACAAGGTGCGTTCTGCCCCGGCAGGCTCTCGCTGGTACTGCGGCACAAGGTGCGTTCTGCCCCCGGCAGGCTCTCGCTGGTACTGCGGCACAAGGTGCGTTCTGCCCCCGGCAGGCTCTCGCTGGTACTGCGGCACAAGGTGCGTTCTGCCCCCGGCAGGCTCTCGCTGGTACTGCGGCGCAAGGTGCGTTCTGCCCCCGGCAGGCTCTCGCTGGTACTGCGGCGCAAGGTGCGTTCTGCCCCCGGCAGGCTCTCGCTGGTACTGCGGCGCAAGGTGCGTTCTGCCCCCGGCAGGCTCTCGCTGGTACTGCGGCGCAAGGTGCGTTCTGCCCCCGGCAGGCTCTCGCTGGTACTGCGGCGCAAGGTGCGTTCTGCCCCCGGCAGGCTCTCGCTGGTACTGCGGCGCAAGGTGCGTTCTGCCCCCGGCAGGCTCTCGCTGGTACTGCGGCGCAAGGTGCGTTCTGCCCCCGGCAGGCTCTCGCTGGTACTGCGGCGCAAGGTGCGTTCTGCCCCCGGCAGGCTCTCTCTGGTACTGCGGCGCAAGGTGCGTTCTGCCCCCGGCAGGCTCTCGCTGGTACTGCGGCGCAAGGTGCGTTCTTCCCCCGGCAGGCTCTCGCTGGTACTGCGGCACAAGGTGCGTTCTGCCCCCGGCAGGCTCTCGCTGGTACTGCGGCACAAGGTGCGTTCCTGGCATCTGTGTAAGGTTTCTGCTGCAGTGTCACGGTAACATTGTGTGATTGCGGTGAGTTGTATACTTTGGGGTGTGATTGATAATAACATGTTTCAGCTATAGATTTCCTGTAAATGGTTGGTGTTTGTTCTCAGTCATTTCTCTACATTATCTGTGATTGCGGAGCGCTGTTTGCATTGTAGATCCCATCCCGTGATTTTCTTCACAGGTTCTTAGATGCTCATGATTGTAAAGTGAATGAATCTCTATAATTGTCCTTCATGATGGTGGTCAGAGACCTCCGCTCCTGCAGAGATGCAGAACCTGGGGCTAATTCAGATCTGATCGCAGCCTCAAAATTGTCCTCTAAAGGGCAAAACCATGTGCACTGCAGGGGGGGCAGATGTAACATGTGCAGAGAGAGTTAGATTTGGGTGGGTTATAGTGTTTCTGTGCAGGGTAAATACTGGCTGCTTTACTTTTACACTTCAATTTAGATTTTAGTTTCAACACCCCCCACCCAAATCGAACTCTCTCTGCACATGTTACATCTGCCCCACCTGCACTGCACATGGTTTGGCCCATTAGAGAACAATTTTGCTGCTGTGATCAGGTCTGAATTAGGCCCTTGGTCCTTCCATGTGTAAGACGCGGAGTAAAGGGTCTTCTGCACAAGTCACCTTACAGTCAGTATGTATGTCACACCATGGGCTACATGTAGTTCATCCAGCGTTATCTGACCGGCGTGGGTTTGGTGGAGTCCATCTTCTATTCTCCCAGTGTCAGTCTCCCTCATAGGGTGCTGCGTGTACAGCTGGCCAGGCATGAAGAAGGGGACAGTCGGGTGTTACTCTGCCCCGCTGTACTCACACCGGCTTCTTACCTCTCCCCGGGGTAGTAGTGGCATTACATAGTAGGATTATTACCTGGCAGATGACCTGTGTGCCGCAGGCTGACCCCCTCTGACTGAGGCTGAGTGACGGCTGCTGGGAGTGATGTCTGGCGTTCTCTCCAGCTGTTGCGCAAGTCAGTGGGTGACGCATTCACACAGTGGTCAGTATTATATGTCAGTAGGATGATGCAGTGGCTAGTATTGCTGGCTCGTAGTACCATTGACGGGATGTTATATAGTGACAATAGTATGTAAGACTCAGCTGTTGTGTCCTCTACTCTGTCCCTGGGCATCCCCTAATGACCCTGCAGGGAGGAAACCTGGGCAGAACTAGAAAAGGGTGCTTTCCAGTGACAGGCAATGGCGCCATCTACTGGGGAATATGTAACACTACATATGATGAAGAGGACGTTTCTTATTATTAACCTTTACATATGTAGCGTCACATTTCCCGTTGTGCTGGTCAGATTACAGAGGCTCTCGTGGGCAGTGTGACCTGGAGCTGGTGGGAGAAGTGTGTAACGTTGTGTAGATTGTATAGTGGGCAGCGTGTAACGTTATGTAGATTGTATAATGGGCAGTGTGACCTGGGGCTGGTGGGAGCAGTGTGTAACGTTGTGTAGATTGTATAGTGGGCAGTGTGTAACGTTGTGTAGATTGTATAATGGGCAGTGTGACCTGGGGCTGGTGGGAGAAGTGTGTAATGCTGTGTAGATTGTATAGTGGGCAGCGTGACCTTCGGCTGTTGGGAGAAGTGTGAAACGTTGTGTAGATTGTATAGTGGGCAGTGTGACCTGGGGCTGGTGGGAGCAGTGTGTAACGTTGTGTAGATTGTATAGTGGGCAGTGTGTAATGTTGTGTAGATTGTATAGTGGGCAGAGTGACCTGGGGCTGGTGGGAGAAGTGTGTAACGCTGTGTAGATTGTATAGTGGGCAGTGTGACCTGGGGCTGGTGGGAGCAGTGTGTAACGTGTAGATTATATAGTGGGCAGCGTGTAACGTTGTGTAGATTGTATAGTGGACAGTGTGACCTGGGGCTGGTGGGAGCAGTGTGTAACGTTGTGTAGATTGTATAGTGGGCAGTGTGTAACGTTGTGTAGATTGTATAGTGGGCAGTGTGTAACGTTGTGTAGATTGTATAATGGGCAGTGTGTAACGTTGTGTAGATTGTATAGTGGGCAGTGTGACCTGGGGCTGGTGGGAGCAGTATGTAACGTTGTGTAGATTGTATAGTGGGCAGTGATACCTGGGGCTGGTGGGAGCAGTGTGTAACGTTGTGTAGATTGTATAGTGGGCAGCGTGACCTGGGGCTGGTGGGAGAAGTGTGTAACGTTATGTAGATTGTATAGTGGGCAGTGTGACCTTCGGCTGGTGGGAGAAGTGTGTATCGTTGTGTAGATTGTATAGTGGGCAGTGTGACCTGGGGCTGGTGGGAGCAGTGTGTAACGTTGTGTAGATTGTATAGTGGGCAGTGTGACCTGGGGCTGGTGGGAGCAGTGTGTAACGTTGTGTAGATTGTATAGTGAGCAGTGTGACCTGGGGCTGGTGGGAGCAGTGTGTAACGTTGTGTAGATTGTATAGTGGGCAGAGTGACCTGGGGCTGGTGGGAGAAGTGTGTAACGCTGTGTAGATTGTATAGTGGGCAGTGTGACCTGGGCCTGGTGGGAGCAGTGTGTAACGTTGTGTAGATTGTATAGTGGGCAGTGTGTAACGTTGTGTAGATTGTATAGTGGGCAGTGTGACCTGGGGCTGGTGGGAGAAGTGTAACGTTGTGTAGATTGTATAGTGGGCAGTGTGACCTGGGGCTGGTGGGAGCAGTGTGTAACGTTGTGTAGATTGTATAGTGGGCAGTGTGTAACGTTGTGTAGATTGTATAATGGGCAGTGTGACCTGGGGCTGGTGGGAGAAGTGTGTAACGCTGTGTAGATTGTATAGTGGACAGTGTGACCTGGGCCTGGTGGGAGGAGTGTGTACCGTTGTGTAGATTGTATAGTGGGCAGTGTGTAACGTTGTGTAGATTGTATAGTGGACAGTGTGACCTGGGCCTGGTGGGAGCAGTGTGTAACGTTGTGTAGATTGTATAGTGGGCAGTGTGTAACGTTGTGTAGATTGTATAGTGGGCAGTGTGACCTGGGGCTGGTGGGAGCAGTGTGTAACGCTGTGTAGATTGTATAGTGGGCAGTGTGACCTGGGGCTGGTTGGAGCAGTGTATAACGTTGTGTAGATTGTATAGTGGGCAGTGTGTAACGTTGTGTAGATTGTATAGTGGGCAGTGTGTAACGTTGTGTAGATTGTATATTGGGCAGTGTGACCTGGCGCTGGTGTGAGCAGTGTGTAACGTTGTGTAGATTGTATAGTGGGCAGTGTGTAACGTTGTGTAGATTGTATAGTGGGCAGTGTGACCTGGGGCTGGTGGGAGAAGTGTGTAACGTTGTGTAGATTGTATAGTGGGCAGTGTGACCTGGGGCTGGTGGGAGAAGTGTGTAACGTTGTGTAGATTGTATAGTGGGCAGTGTGACCTGGGGCTGGTGGGAGCAGTGTGTAACGTTGTGTAGATTGTATAATGGGCAGTGTGTAACGTTGTGTAGATTGTATAGTGGACAGTGTGACCTGGGCCTGGTGGGAGCAGTGTGTAACGTTGTGTAGATTGTTTAGTGGGCAGTGTGTAACGTTGTGTAGATTGTATAGTGGGCAGTGTGTAACGTTGTGTAGATTGTATAGTGGGAAGTGTGACCTGGGCCTGGTGGGAGCAGTGTGTACCGTTGTGTAGATTGTATAGTGGGCAGTGTGTAACGTTGTGTAGATTGTATAGTGGGCAGTGTGACCTGGGCCTGGTGGGAGCAGTGTGTAACGTTGTGTAGATTGTATAGTGGGCAGTGTGACCTGGGCCTGGTGGGAGCAGTGTGTAACGTTGTGTAGATTGTATAGTGGGCAGTGTGACCTGGGGCTGGTGGGAGCAGTGTGTAACATTGTGTAGATTGTATAGTGGGCAGTGTGTAACGTTGTGTAGATTGTATAGTGGGCAGTGTGACCTGGGGCTGGTTGGAGCAGTGTGTAACGTTGTGTAGATTGTATAGTGGGCAGTGTGTAACGTTGTGTAGATTGTATAGTGGGCAGTGTGACCTGGGGCTGGTTGGAGCAGTGTGTAACGTTGTGTAGATTTTATAGTGGGCAGTGTGTAACGTTGTGTAGATTGTATAGTGGGCAGGTAATGTGGGTGGGTCTCCTGGGTATGAAATGATGCCTCAGTACTGAGTGAGAACATTGCTTCATATCAGTCACATGAAATCCCCCCGGGGTGATCATGGTATTTAGGGTGTTACGTGTACATAGGCTGCTCTCAGATGCATTGTGGTCAGTACTAGGCTTCCTTTGTAGACGTGAGATCAGTATTGTGGAGATTGGGCTATGGAAGGTGGATTTCCTTCCATCCATCATATTCCCTGTGTCCAGGGTGTGCCCTATGGGGGTGACTGATCCTTGCTCTGTGTGTCTCCCCTGCCATTAGGTGGGCAGTATTGTCTGGTTCCCTGGGATAAGTGACAGCGTAGAGCTCAGTATGGCGGGGGATCTAGTCCGCTCTCTCCCTTGGCGCAGTGGCAGCGAGAGGCTTGCCCTGGTCACCTGTGATCACCTGTCGTCCTTTGCGCACCTCCTGCACGCTGTCACATTACAGGACGTCTGTATATACTCAGCGCCAGGTCCTGTCTGAGCTCTGCATGACCTGCAGTTGTGCTGCGATATCGTGCAGAGAGATTTCCATGGCTGTGTATTGGCTAGCTGCCCCCACTATATCCGTATCCTAAGATTATATGACGGTAAAGTGTCAGGGAACCTTCAGCCTGGTCTCATCATTGCAGTGTGTGATTACTGGCACATTGGCTGCTCCCGGAGAGTCCCAGTTGTTACTCTGTGTGGTGACCACACATCCTGCTCCGCAGCCTGTATCCCAGGCACAGGTCTCGTACCCGTCATACTATGATGGTCCTCCTGAGGCTGAAGTGTTCCTCTGACCGCTGGGAAGGGTTACTGCCATTGGTGTGACTTATACTATTACACCGTTCTCTACATTGTACCTACCTCTGAGGTTATTCAGTATGAATGGAAATATCCATCCTCAGCGCAGTTCCCCGTGTTCCGGGACTGCACCGCGAGACGTAGTTACCCTGGCCTCACAAACCGCTCTGCGATGGCTGAGGCATACTCAGATGGCCATAGCGACCAGTGACCATGTGATTAATCCCAGACTGCGGCTCCGGTCGCAGCGCTGTGTGTAACACCCGCTACTACATGTGTGTAACACCTGCTACTGCGTGTGTGTGTAACGCCTGCTACTGCGTGTGTGTGTAACACCTGCTACTGCGTGTGTATGTAACGCCTGCTACTGCGTGTGTGTGTGTGCAACACCTGCTACTGCATGTGTGTGTGTGTGTGTGTGTGTGCAACACCTGCTACTGCGTGTGTGTGTGTGTGCAACACCTGCTACTGCGTGTGTGTGTGTGCAACACCTGCTACTGCGTGTGTGTGTGTGCAACACCTGCTACTGCGTGTGTGTGTGTGTGCAACACCTGCTACTGCGTGTGTGTGTGTGCAACACCTGCTACTGCGTGTGTGTGTGTGTGCAACACCTGCTACTGCGTGTGTGTGTGTGCAACACCTGCTACTGCGTGTGTGTGTGTGCAACACCTGCTACTGCGTGTGTGTGTGTGCAACACCTGCTACTGCGTGTGTGTGTGTGTGCAACACCTGCTACTGCGTGTGTGTGTGCAACACCTGCTACTGCGTGTGTGTGTGTGTGTGCAACACCTGCTACTGCGTGTGTGTGTGTGTGTGTGCAACACCTGCTACTGCGTGTGTGTGTGTGTGTGTGTGTGCAACACCTGCTACTGCGTGTGTGTGTGTGCAACACCTGCTACTGCGTGTGTGTGTGTGCAACACCTGCTACTGCGTGTGTGTGTGTGCAACACCTGCTACTGCGTGTGTGTGTGTGCAACACCTGCTACTGCGTGTGTGTGCAACACTTGCTGCTACTGCGTGTGTGTGTGCGTGCAACACCTGCTACTGCGTGTGTGTGTGCGTGCAACACCTGCTGCTGCGTGTGTGTGTGTGCAACACCTGCTACTGCGTGTGTGTGTGCAACACCTGCTACTGCGTGTGTGTGTGCAACACCTGCTACTGCGTGTGTGTGTGCAACACCTGCTACTGCGTGTGTGTGTGCAACACCTGCTACTGCGTGTGTGTGTGTGCAACACCTGCTACTGCGTGTGTGTGTGTGCAACACCTGCTACTGCGTGTGTGTGCAACACTTGCTGCTGCGTGTGTGTGTGTGCGTGCAACACCTGCTACTGCGTGTGTGTGTGCAACACCTGCTGCTGCGTGTGTGTGCAACACCTGCTGCTGCGTGTGTGTGCAACACCTGCTGCTGCGTGTGTGTGCAACACCTGCTGCTGCGTGTGTGTGTGTGCAACACCTGCTGCTGCGTGTGTGTGTGTGCAACACCTGCTACTGCGTGTGTGTGTGTGCAACACCTGCTACTGCGTGTGTGTGTGTGCAACACCTGCTACTGCGTGTGTGTGTGTGCAACACCTGCTACTGCGTGTGTGTGCAACACTTGCTGCTGCGTGTGTGTGTGTGCGTGCAACACCTGCTACTGCGTGTGTGTGTGTGCAACACCTGCTACTGCGTGTGTGTGTGTGCAACACCTGCTACTGCGTGTGTGTGTGCAACACCTGCTACTGCGTGTGTGTGTGCAACACCTGCTACTGCGTGTGTGTGTGTGCAACACCTGCTACTGCGTGTGTGTGTGTGCAACACCTGCTACTGCGTGTGTGTGTGTGCAACACCTCCTACTGCGTGTGTGTGCAACACCTGCTACTGCGTGTGTGTGTGTGCAACACCTGCTACTGCGTGTGTGTGTGTGTGTGTGTGCGCAACACCTGCTACTGCGTGTGTGCAACACCTGCTACTGCGTGTGTGCAACACCTGCTACTGCGTGTGTGCAACACCTGCTACTGCGTGTGTGCAACACCTGCTACTGCGTGTGTGCAACACCTGCTACTGCGTGTGTGCAACACCTGCTACTGCGTGTGTGTGTGTGTGTGTGTGCAACACCTGCTACTGCGTGCGTGTGTGCAACACCTGCTACTGCGTGCGTGTGTGCAACACCTGCTACTGCGTGTGTGTGTGCAACACCTGCTACTGCGTGTGTGTGTGCAACACCTGCTACTGCGTGTGTGTGTGTGCAACACCTGCTACTGCGTGTGTGTGTGTGTGCAACACCTGCTACTGCGTGTGTGTGTGTGTGTGCAACACCTGCTACTGCGTGTGTGTGTGTGTGTGCAACACCTGCTACTGCGTGTGTGTGTGTGTGTGCAACACCTGCTACTGCGTGTGTGTGTGTGTGTGCAACACCTGCTACTGCGTGTGTGTGTGTGCAACACCTGCTACTGCGTGTGTGTGTGTGCAACACCTGCTACTGCGTGTGTGTGTGTGCAACACCTGCTACTGCGTGTGTGTGTGTGCAACACCTGCTACTGCGTGTGTGTGTGTGTGTGCAACACCTGCTACTGCGTGTGTGTGTGTGTGTGCAACACCTGCTACGGCGTGTGTGTGTGTGTGCAACACCTGCTACGGCGTGTGTGTGTGTGTGCAACACCTGCTACGGCGTGTGTGTGTGTGTGCAACACCTGCTACTGCGTGTGTGTGTGCAACACCTGCTACTGCGTGTGTGTGTGTGTGTGCAACACCTGCTACTGCGTGTGTGTGCGTGCAACACCTGCTACTGCGTGTGTGTGCGTGCAACACCTGCTACTGCGTGTGTGTGTGCAACACCTGCTACTGCGTGTGTGTGTGTGTGCAACACCTGCTACTGCGTGTGTGTGTGTGCGTGCAACACCTGCTACTGCGTGTGTGTGCGTGCAACACCTGCTACTGCGTGTGTGTGCGTGCAACACCTGCTACTGCGTGTGTGTGTGCAACACCTGCTACTGCGTGTGTGCAACACCTGCTACTGCGTGTGTGCAACACCTGCTACTGCGTGTGTGTGTGTGTGTGCAACACCTGCTACTGCGTGCGTGTGTGCAACACCTGCTACTGCGTGCGTGTGTGCAACACCTGCTACTGCGTGTGTGTGTGCAACACCTGCTACTGCGTGTGTGTGTGCAACACCTGCTACTGCGTGTGTGTGTGCAACACCTGCTACTGCGTGTGTGTGTGTGCAACACCTGCTACTGCGTGTGTGTGTGTGTGCAACACCTGCTACTGCGTGTGTGTGTGTGTGTGCAACACCTGCTACTGCGTGTGTGTGTGTGTGTGCAACACCTGCTACTGCGTGTGTGTGTGTGCAACACCTGCTACTGCGTGTGTGTGTGTGCAACACCTGCTACTGCGTGTGTGTGTGTGCAACACCTGCTACTGCGTGTGTGTGTGTGCAACACCTGCTACTGCGTGTGTGTGTGTGCAACACCTGCTACTGCGTGTGTGTGTGTGTGCAACACCTGCTACTGCGTGTGTGTGTGTGTGTGCAACACCTGCTACGGCGTGTGTGTGTGTGTGCAACACCTGCTACTGCGTGTGTGTGTGTGCAACACCTGCTACTGCGTGTGTGTGTGCAACACCTGCTACTGCGTGTGTGTGTGTGTGTGCAACACCTGCTACTGCGTGTGTGTGTGTGTGTGCAACACCTGCTACTGCGTGTGTGTGCGTGCAACACCTGCTACTGCGTGTGTGTGTGTGCAACACCTGCTACTGCGTGTGTGTGTGCAACACCTGCTACTGCGTGTGTGTGTGTGTGCAACACCTGCTACTGCGTGTGTGTGCGTGCAACACCTGCTACTGCGTGTGTGTGCGTGCAACACCTGCTACTGCGTGTGTGTGCGTGCAACACCTGCTACTGCGTGTGTGTGTGCAACACCTGCTACTGCGTGTGTGTGTGTGTAACACCTGCTACTGCGTGTGTGTGTGTGTAACACCTGCTACTGCGTGTGTGTGTGCAACACCTGCTACTGCGTGTGTGTGTGCAACACCTGCTACTGCGTGTGTGTGTGCAACACCTGCTACTGCGTGTGTGTGCGCAACACCTGCTACTGCGTGTGTGTGTGCGCAACACCTGCTACTGCGTGTGTGCGCAACACCTGCTACTGCGTGTGTGCGTGCAACACCTGCTACTGCGTGTGTGCGTGCAACACCTGCTACTGCGTGTGTGCGTGCAACACCTGCTACTGCGTGTGTGCGTGCAACACCTGCTACTGCGTGTGTGCGTGCAACACCTGCTACTGCGTGTGTGCGTGCAACACCTGCTACTGCGTGTGTGCGTGTAACACCTGCTACTGCGTGTGTGCGTGCAACACCTGCTACTGCGTGTGTGCGTGCAACACCTGCTACTGCGTGTGTGCGTGCAACACCTGCTACTGCGTGTGTGCAACACCTGCTACTGCGTGTGTGCAACACCTGCTACTGCGTGTGTGCAACACCTGCTACTGCGTGTGTGTGTGCAACACCTGCTACTGCGTGTGTGTGTGCAACACCTGCTACTGCGTGTGTGTGTGTGCAACACCTGCTACTGCGTGTGTGTGTGTGCAACACCTGCTACTGCGTGTGTGTGTGTGCAACACCTGCTACTGCGTGTGTGTGTGCAACACCTGCTACTGCGTGTGTGTGTGCAACACCTGCTACTGCGTGTGTGTGTGCAACACCTGCTACTGCGTGTGTGTGTGCAACACCTGCTACTGCGTGTGTGTGTGCAACACCTGCTACTGCGTGTGTGTGTGCAACACCTGCTACTGCGTGTGTGTGTGCAACACCTGCTACTGCGTGTGTGTGTGCAACACCTGCTACTGCGTGTGTGTGTGTGTGTGCAACACCTGCTACTGCGTGTGTGTGTGCAACACCTGCTGCTGCGTGTGTGTGTGCAACACCTACTGCGTGTGTGTGTGTGTGTGCAACACCTGCTACTGCGTGTGTGTGTGTGTGTAACACCTGCTGCTGCGTGTGTGTGTGTGTGTGCAACACCTGCTGCTGCGTGTGTGTGTGTGCAACACCTGCTGCTGCGTGTGTGTGTGTGTGCGCAACACCTGCTACATACTGAGTGAGGGCCTGCATCCTTTATCCCCGTCACAGCGTCTCCTCCTCACCGAGGGGCCCATTTCTCATATCCCGCCTTGTGAGTGTGATCCATACTGAGTGAGGGCCTGCGTCCTTTATCCCCGTCACAGCGTCCCCCCCCTCCTCACCGAGGGGCCCATTTCTCATATCCCGCCTTGTGAGTGTGATACATACTGAGTGAGGGCCTGCATCCTTTATCCCCGTCACAGTGCCTCCTCCTCACCGCGGGGCCCATTTCTCATATCCCGCCTTGTGAGTGTGATCCACACTGAGTGAGGGCCTGCGTCCTTTATCCCCGTCACAGCGCCCCCCCCCCCCCCCCTCCTCACCGAGGGGCCCATTTCTCATATCCCGCCTTGTGAGTGTGATCCATACTGAGTGAGGGCCTGCGTCCTTTATCCCCGTCACAGCGTCTCCTCCTCCTCACCGAGGGGCCCATTTCTCATATCCCGCCTTGTGAGTGTGATCCATACTGAGTGAGGGCCTGCGTCCTTTATCCCCGTCACAGCGTCTCCTCCTCCTCACCGAGGGGCCCATTTCTCATATCCCGCCTTGTGAGTGTGATCCATACTGAGTGAGGGCCTGCGTCCTTTATCCCCGTCACAGCGTCTCCTCCTCCTCACCGAGGGGCCCATTTCTCATATCCCGCCTTGTGAGTGTGATACATACTGAGTGAGGGCCTGCATCCTTTATCCCCGTCACAGCGTCTCCTCCTCACCGAGGGGCCCATTTCTCATATCCCGCCTTGTGAGTGTGATCCATACTGAGTGAGGGCCTGCGTCCTTTATCCCCGTCACAGCGTCCCCCCCTCCTCACCGAGGGGCCCATTTCTCATATCCCGCCTTGTGAGTGTGATACATACTGAGTGAGGGCCTGCATCCTTTATCCCCGTCACAGCGTCTCCTCCTCACCGAGGGGCCCATTTCTCATATCCCGCCTTGTGAGTGTGATCCATACTGAGTGAGGGCCTGCGTCCTTTATCCCCGTCACAGCGTCCCCCCCCTCCTCACCGAGGGGCCCATTTCTCATATCCCGCCTTGTGAGTGTGATACATACTGAGTGAGGGCCTGCATCCTTTATCCCCGTCACAGTGCCTCCTCCTCACCGCGGGGCCCATTTCTCATATCCCGCCTTGTGAGTGTGATCCATACTGAGTGAGGGCCTGCGTCCTTTATCCCCGTCACAGCGCCCCCCCCCCCCCTCCTCACCGAGGGGCCCATTTCTCATATCCCGCCTTGTGAGTGTGATCCATACTGAGTGAGGGCCTGCGTCCTTTATCCCCGTCACAGCGTCTCCTCCTCCTCACCGAGGGGCCCATTTCTCATATCCCGCCTTGTGAGTGTGATCCATACTGAGTGAGGGCCTGCGTCCTTTATCCCCGTCACAGCGTCTCCTCCTCCTCACCGAGGGGCCCATTTCTCATATCCCGCCTTGTGAGTGTGATCCATACTGAGTGAGGGCCTGCGTCCTTTATCCCCGTCACAGCGTCTCCTCCTCCTCACCGAGGGGCCCATTTCTCATATCCCGCCTTGTGAGTGTGATACATACTGAGTGAGGGCCTGCATCCTTTATCCCCGTCACAGCGTCTCCTCCTCACCGAGGGGCCCATTTCTCATATCCCGCCTTGTGAGTGTGATCCATACTGAGTGAGGGCCTGCGTCCTTTATCCCCGTCACAGCGTCCCCCCCTCCTCACCGAGGGGCCCATTTCTCATATCCCGCCTTGTGAGTGTGATACATACTGAGTGAGGGCCTGCATCCTTTATCCCCGTCACAGCGTCTCCTCCTCACCGAGGGGCCCATTTCTCATATCCCGCCTTGTGAGTGTGATCCATACTGAGTGAGGGCCTGCGTCCTTTATCCCCGTCACAGCGTCTCCTCCTCCTCACCGAGGGGCCCATTTCTCATATCCCGCCTTGTGAGTGTGATCCATACTGAGTGAGGGCCTGCGTCCTTTATCCCCGTCACAGCGTCTCCTCCTCCTCACCGAGGGGCCCATTTCTCATATCCCGCCTTGTGAGTGTGATCCATACTGAGTGAGGGCCTGCGTCCTTTATCCCCGTCACAGCGTCTCCTCCTCCTCACCGAGGGGCCCATTTCTCATATCCCGCCTTGTGAGTGTGATACATACTGAGTGAGGGCCTGCATCCTTTATCCCCGTCACAGCGTCTCCTCCTCACCGAGGGGCCCATTTCTCATATCCCGCCTTGTGAGTGTGATCCATACTGAGTGAGGGCCTGCGTCCTTTATCCCCGTCACAGCGTCCCCCCCTCCTCACCGAGGGGCCCATTTCTCATATCCCGCCTTGTGAGTGTGATACATACTGAGTGAGGGCCTGCGTCCTTTATCCCCGTCACAGCGCCCCCCCCCCCCTCCTCACCGAGGGGCCCATTTCTCATATCCCGCCTTGTGAGTGTGATCCATACTGAGTGAGGGCCTGCGTCCTTTATCCCCGTCACAGCGTCTCCTCCTCCTCACCGAGGGGCCCATTTCTCATATCCCGCCTTGTGAGTGTGATCCATACTGAGTGAGGGCCTGCGTCCTTTATCCCCGTCACAGCGTCTCCTCCTCCTCACCGAGGGGCCCATTTCTCATATCCCGCCTTGTGAGTGTGATACATACTGAGTGAGGGCCTGCATCCTTTATCCCCGTCACAGTGCCTCCTCCTCACCGCGGGGCCCATTTCTCATATCCCGCCTTGTGAGTGTGATCCATACTGAGTGAGGGCCTGCATCCTTTATCCCCGTCACAGCGCCCCCCCCCCTCCTCACCGAGGGGCCCATTTCTCATATCCCGCCTTGTGAGTGTGATCCATACTGAGTGAGGGCCTGCGTCCTTTATCCCCGTCACAGCGTCTCCTCCTCCTCACCGAGGGGCCCATTTCTCATATCCCGCCTTGTGAGTGTGATCCATACTGAGTGAGGGCCTGCGTCCTTTATCCCCGTCACAGCGTCTCCTCCTCCTCACCGAGGGGCCCATTTCTCATATCCCGCCTTGTGAGTGTGATACATACTGAGTGAGGGCCTGCATCCTTTATCCCCGTCACAGTGCCTCCTCCTCACCGCGGGGCCCATTTCTCATATCCCGCCTTGTGAGTGTGATCCATACTGAGTGAGGGCCTGCGTCCTTTATCCCCGTCACAGCGTCCCCCCCTCCTCACCGTGGGGCCCATTTCTCATATCCCGCCTTGTGAGTGTGATCCATACTGAGTGAGGGCCTGCATCCTTTATCCCCGTCACAGTGCCTCCTCCTCACCGCGGGGCCCATTTCTCATATCCCGCCTTGTGAGTGTGATCCATACTGAGTGAGGGCCTGCGTCCTTTATCCCCGTCACAGCGCCGCCCCCCCCTCCTTACCGAGGGGCCCATTTCTCATATCCCGCCTTGTGAGTGTGATCCATACTGAGTGAGGGCCTGCGTCCTTTATCCCCGTCACAGCGTCTCCTCCTCCTCACCGAGGGGCCCATTTCTCATATCCCGCCTTGTGAGTGTGATCCATACTGAGTGAGGGCCTGCATCCTTTATCCCCGTCACAGCGTCTCCTCCTCCTCACCGAGGGGCCCATTTCTCATATCCCGCCTTGTGAGTGTAATCCATACTGAGTGAGGGCCTGCGTCCTTTATCCCCGTCACAGCGTCCCCCCCCTCCTTACCGAGGGGCTCATTTCTCATATCCCGCCTTGTGAGTGCGGCGCTGGCTGTGCTGGTCCCCTGCGGCAGCCACAAACAGCGGCTACTCCACCAGGCGTCGTGGGTGTATTGGGGCTGGTTGTAACAGGACAGGGTGCGTATGGCGGCTGCATTTGCAGTTAGAAATGGAGGCATCGTGGCAGCTGTTGGAAGTATCTGCTGTGGCCCCTCCTTACATTCTACGGATCCTTATTATTTGTTGGAAGCCACGAGGTAAAGCGTTGGGTGTGCTTGACCAGCGACTAATGAAGCCACTTGTGGGCTCGGTGGATGACTGCGCTCGCCACAAGTTATATTCCTACTCTAGAGTGGAAATAGCCCTCGTCCCGCTCCCGTCATTCTGGCGGTCAGGATCTCGGCGTTCCTATGCTGACAGGCGGGATTATAACTACACCCAGGAGAGCTGGTATGTAAGAGACATGGGTGGTGGTATAGTGAGACATGGGTGGTGGTATATATGCTGTCTCTTATCACTGCTGTTACACATGCAGCCAGCAGAGGGCGCTGTCTGATCACATACCGCTCTGGTGTAAGTATTGCTCAGTGGAGGGGGAACCTGATCCTGTACGGAATGGCTGAGCACAGTGGGGACTGTAAGGAAAGCGATACCGCTGTGGGAGGCACAGGGGAGCAGTCATGACGGCTGTGGAGCATTAATCAGCAAGTTGTGATGCAAAGGCTTACACTGTGCGTCTATAGGACGCTGCCATCTTGTGTCAGCCATAAGCCTGGGCTGTCTGATGATACTATCCCTGAGATTAATAACCGGGGTTTATCAATCAGAGGTTGGTTGTAAGGAACTCGCCAAACTGGAAAAACAGGACAGTGCAAGTGTGTGTGCGGGGCGGGGACCCAATGCTCCTGCCCAAGATGGCTGCCACAGACTAGAATGGGTTAAATGTTCCGCACACCGTGCGCCATTTGTATATTATTATATATGTTTTAAGCATGGTCATTGCGTGAAATGTCGGGTGATGTTTTAGTGTCGGTATTCTGTTTACCTGACGTTCCAGGTGGGTAATGTCTGGCACTGCAGCAGTGGAGGGGGCTTTGGTCTATGCTGTGCGCCAATCTATACCTGCTTTTTTTATTTGATATATATATTTCAGAACAGTAATTACGACGATGCGGTGTGGTGTTTGTTAGTAATTCATTCAGCAGTAGCTCAGGTAGTCATTTTAACACAGGCAGTGGCAGTAGGGGGAGAGAGGCACAGGGCAGGCTGTGTGATTGGTAGTAGAGGGAGAGAGGCACAGGATGGGCTGTGTGAGGGGTAGTAGAGGGAGAGAGGCACAGGATGGGCTGTGTGATTGGTAGTAGAGGGAGAGAGGCACAGGATGGGCTGTGTGAGGGGTAGTAGAGGGAGAGAGGCACAGGATGGGCTGTGTGAGGGGTAGTAGAGGGAGAGAGACACAGGAGGGGCCGTGTAAGTGGTAGTAGAGGGAGAGAGGCACAGGATGGGCTGTGTGATTGGTAGTAGAGGGAGAGAGGCACAGGATGGGCTGTGTGATTGGTAGTAAAGGGAGAGAGGCACAGGATGGGCCGTGTGAGTGGTGGTAGAGGGAGAGAGGCACAGGATGGGCCGTGTAAGTGGTAGTAGAGGGAGAGAGGCACAGGATGGGCTGTGTGATTGGTAGTAGAGGGAGAGAGGCACAGGATGGGCTGTGTGATTGGTAGTAGAGGGAGAGAGGCACAGGATGGGCTGTGTGAGGGGTAGTAGAGGGAGAGAGACACAGGAGGGGCCGTGTAAGTGGTAGTAGAGGGAGAGAGGCACAGGATGGGCTGTGTGATTGGTAGTAGAGGGAGAGAGACACAGGAGGGGCCGTGTAAGGGGTAGTAGAGGGAGAGAGGCACAGGATGGGCTGTGTGATTGGTAGAGGGAGAGAGGCACAGGAGGGGCCGTGTAAGGGGTAGTAGAGGGAGAGAGGCACAGGATGGGCTGTGTGATTGGTAGTAGAGGGAGAGAGGCACAGGATGGGCTGTGTGAGAGGTAGTAGAGGGAGAGAGACACAGGAGGGGCCGTGTAAGTGGTAGTAGAGGGAGAGAGGCACAGGATGGGCTGTGTGATTGGTAGTAAAGGGAGAGAGGCACAGGATGGGCCGTGTGAGTGGTAGTAGAGGGAGAGAGGCACAGGATGGGCCGTGTGAGTGGTAGTAGAGGGAGAGAGGCACAGGACGGGCCGTGTGAGGGGTAGTAAAGGGAGAGAGGCACAGGATGGGCTGTGTAAGTGGTAGTAGAGGGAGAGAGGCACAGGATGGGCTGTGTGAGGGGTAGTAGAGGGAGAGAGGCACAGGACGGGCTGTGTGAGTAGCGGTAGAGGGAGAGAGGCACAGGACGGGCTGTGTGAGTGGTAGTAGAGGGAGAGAGGCACAGGACGGGCTGTGTGAGTGGTAGTAGAGGGAGAGAGGCACAGGATGGGCTGTGTTAGTGGCAGTAGAGGGAGAGAGGCACAGGACGGGCTGTGTGAGAGGTAGTAGAGGGATAGAAGCACAGGACGGGCTGTGAGAGTGTCGGGGAGAGCGGCACAGGACGGGCTGTGTGAGTGTCAGGGAGAGAGGCACGGGCTGTGTGAGTGTCAGGGAGAGAGGCACAGGACGGGCTGTGTGAGTGTCAGGGAGAGAGGCACAGGACGGGCTGTGTGAGTGGTAATAGAGGGAGAGAGGCACAGCACGGGCTTTGTGAGGGGTAGTAGAGGGAGAGAGGCACAGCACGGGCTGTTTTTTGGGGTAGTAGAGGGAGAGAGGCACAGCACGGGCTGTGTGAGAGGTAGTAGAGGCAGAGAGGCACAGGATGGGCTGTGTGAGAGGTAGTAGAGGGATAGAGGCACAGGACGGGCTGTGTGAGTGGTAGTAGAGGGAGAGAGGCACCGGACGGGCTGTGTGATTGGTAGTAGAGGGAGAGAGGCACAGGACGGGCTGTGTGAGTGGTAGTAGAGGGAGAGAGGCACAGGACAGGCTGTGTGAGAGGTAATAGAGGGAGAGAGGCACAGGACTGGCTGTGTGAGTGTCAGGGAGAGAGGCACAGAACTGTCTGTGAGTGGTAGTAGAGGGAGAGAGGCACAGGATGGGCTGTGTGAGAGGTAGTAGAGGGAGAGAGGCACAGCACGGGCTGTGTGAGTGTCAGTAAAGGGAGAGAGGCACAGGACGGGCTGTGTGAGTGGTAGTAGAGGGAGAGAGGCACAGCACGGGCAGTGTGAGTGGCAGTAGATGGAGAGAGGCACAGGGATGGGCTGTGTGAGTGTCAGGGAGAGAGGCACAGGACAGGCTTTGTGAGTGGTAGTAGAGGGAGAGAGGCACAGGACAGGCTTTGTGAGTGGTAGTAGAGGGAGAGAGGCACAGGACTGTCTGTGTGAGTGGTAGTAGAGGGGGAGAGGCACAGGACGGGCTGTGTGAGCGGTAGTAGAGGGAGAGAGGCACAGGACGGGCTTTGTGAGTGTCAGGGAGAGAGGCACAGGATGGGCTGTGTGAGGGGTAGTAGAGGGAGAGAGGCACAGGATGGGTTGTGTGAGTGGTAATAGAGGGAGAGAGGCACAGCACGGGCTTTGTGAGGGGTAGTAGAGGGAGAGAGGCACAGCACGGGCTGTGTGAGAGGTAGTAGAGGCAGAGAGGCACAGGATGGGCAGTGTGAGAGGTAGTAGAGGGAGAGAGGCACAGGACGGGCTGTGTGAGTGTCAGGGAGAGCGGCACAGGACGGGCTGTGTGAGTGTCAGGGAGAGAGGCACAGGACGGGCTGTGTGAGTGTCAGGGAGAGCTGCACAGGTCAGACTGTGTGAGTGTCAGGGAGAGCGGCACAGGTCGGGCTGAGCGGCACAAGATGGGCTGTGTGAGTGTCGGAGAGAGGCACAGGACGGGCTGTGTGAGTGTCAGGGAGAGCGGCACAGGTCGGGCTGTGTGAGTGTCAGGGAGAGAGGCACAGGACGGGCTGTGTGAGTGTCAGTGAGAGAGGCACAGGACGGGCTGTGTGAGAGGCAGTAGAGGGAGAGAGGCACAGGACGGGCTGTGCGAGTGGTAGTAGAGGGAGAGGCACAGGATAGGCTGTGTGTGTGTCGGGAGAGAGGCACAGGATGGGCTGTGCGAGTGTCAGGGAGAGAGGCACAGGACGGGCTGTGTGAGTGTCAGGGAGAGAGGAACAGGTCGGGCTGTGCGAGTGTCAGGGAGAGAGGCACAGGACGGGCTGTGTGAGTGCCAGGGAGAGAGGCACAGGACGGGCTGTGTGAGTGTCAGGGAGAGAGGCACAGGACGGGCTGTGTGAGTGTCAGGGAGAGAGGCACAGGACGGGCTGTGTGAGTGTCAGGGAGAGCCGCACAGGTCGGGCTGTGTGAGTGTCAGGGAGAGAGGCACAGGATGGGGCTGTGTGAGTGTCAGGGAGAGAGGCACAGGACGGGCTGTGTGAGTGGTAATAGAGGGAGAGAGGCACAGCACGGGCTTTGTGAGGGGTAGTAGAGGGAGAGAGGCACAGCACGGGCTGTGTGAGAGGTAGTAGAGGCAGAGAGGCACAGGATGGGCTGTGTGAGAGGTAGTAGAGGGATAGAGGCACAGGACGGGCTGTGAGAGTGTCAGGGAGAGCGGCACAGGACGGGCTGTGTGAGTGTCAGGGAGAGAGGCACGGGCTGTGTGAGTGTCAGGGAGAGAGGCACAGGACGGGCTGTGTGAGTGTCAGGGAGAGAGGCACAGGACGGGCTGTGTGAGTGTCAGGGAGAGAGGAACAGGTCGGGCTGTGTGAGTGTCAGGGAGAGAGGCACAGCTCGGGCTGTGTGAGTGTCAGGGAGAGAGGCACAGGTCGGGCTGTGTGAGTGTCAGGGAGAGAGGCACAGGACGGGCTGTGTGTGTCAGGGAGAGAGGCACAGGACGGGCTGTGTGAGTGTCAGGGAGAGAGGCACAGAACGGCTGTGTGAGTGTCAGGGAGAGAGGCACAGGACGGGCTGTGTGAGTGTCAGGGAGAGAGGCACAGAACGGCTGTGTGAGTGTCAGGGAGAGAGGCACAGAACGGCTGTGTGAGTGTCAGGGAGAGAGGCACAGGACGGGCTGTGTGAGTGTCAGGGAGAGAGGCACAGGACGGGCTGTGTGAGTGTCGGGGAGAGAGGCACAGGACGGGCTGTGTGAGTGTCAGGGAGAGCGGCACAGGATGGGCTGTGTGAGTGTCAGGGAGAGAGGCACAGGACGGGCTGTGTGAGTGGTAATAGAGGGAGAGAGGCACAGCACGGGCTTTGTGAGGGGTAGTAGAGGGAGAGAGGCACAGCACGGGCTGTTTTTTGGGGTAGTAGAGGGAGAGAGGCACAGGACGGGCTGTGTGAGTGGTAGTAGAGGGAGAGAGGCACAGGACGGGCTGTGTGATTGGTAGTAGAGGGAGAGAGGCACAGGACGGGCTGTGTGAGTGGTAGTAGAGGGAGAGAGGCACAGGACAGGCTGTGTGAGAGGTAATAGAGGGAGAGAGGCACAGGACTGGCTGTGTGAGTGTCAGGGAGAGAGGCACAGGACTGGCTGTGTGAGTGGCGGTAGAGGGAGAGAGGCACAGGATGGGCTGTGTTAGTGGCAGTAGAGGGAGAGAGGCACAGGACAGGCTGTGTGAGTGGTAGTAGAGGGAGAGAGGCACAGGACGGGCTGTGTGAGGGTCAGGGAGAGAGGCACAGAACTGTCTGTGAGTGGTAGTAGAGGGAGAGAGGCACAGGATGGGCTGTGTGAGAGGTAGTAGAGGGAGAGAGGCACAGCACGGGCTGTGTGAGTGTCAGTAAAGGGAGAGAGGCACAGGACGGGCTGTGTGAGTGGTAGTAGAGGGAGAGAGGCACAGCACGGGCAGTGTGAGTGGCAGTAGACGGAGAGAGGCACAGGGATGGGCTGTGTGAGTGTCAGGGAGAGAGGCACAGGACAGGCTTTGTGAGTGGTAGTAGAGGGAGAGAGGCACAGGACAGGCTTTGTGAGTGGTAGTAGAGGGAGAGAGGCACAGGACTGTCTGAGAGGTAGTAGAGGGGGAGAGGCACAGGACGGGCTGTGTGAGCGGTAGTAGAGGGAGAGAGGCACAGGACGGGCTTTGTGAGTGTCAGGGAGAGAGGCACAGCACGGGCTTTGTGAGGGGTAGTAGAGGGAGAGAGGCACAGCACGGGCTGTGTGAGAGGTAGTAGAGGCAGAGAGGCACAGGATGGGCTGTGTGAGAGGTAGTAGAGGGAGAGAGGCACAGGACGGGCTGTGTGAGTGTCAGGGAGAGCGGCACAGGACGGGCTGTGTGAGTGTCAGGGAGAGAGGCACAGGACGGGCTGTGTGAGTGTCAGGGAGAGCTGCACAGGTCAGGCTGTGTGAGTGTCAGGGAGAGCGGCACAGGTCGGGCTGAGCGGCACAAGATGGGCTGTGTGAGTGTCGGAGAGAGGCACAGGACGGGCTGTGTGAGTGTCAGGGAGAGCGGCACAGGTCGGGCTGTGTGAGTGTCAGGGAGAGAGGCACAGGACGGGCTGTGTGAGTATCAGGGAGAGAGGCACAGGACGGGCTGTGTGAGAGGCAGTAGAGGGAGAGAGGCACAGGACGGGCTGTGTGAGTGGTAGTAGAGGGAGAGGCACAGGATAGGCTGTGTGTGTGTCAGGGAGAGAGGCACAGGATGGGCTGTGCGAGTGTCAGGGAGAGAGGCACAGGATGGGCTGTGCGAGTGTCAGGGAGAGAGGAACAGGTCGGGCTGTGCGAGTGTCAGGGAGAGAGGCACAGGACGGGCTGTGTGAGTGTCAGGGAGAGAGGCACAGCACGGGCTGTGTGAGTGTCAGGGAGAGAGGCACAGGACGGGCTGTGTGAGTGCCAGGGAGAGAGGCACAGGACGGGCTGTGTGAGTGTCAGGGAGAGAGGCACAGGACGGGCTGTGTGAGTGTCAGGGAGAGAGGCACAGGACGGGCTGTGTGAGTGGTAATAGAGGGAGAGAGGCACAGCACGGGCTTTGTGAGGGGTAGTAGAGGGAGAGAGGCACAGCACGGGCTGTTTTTTGGGGTAGTAGAGGGAGAGAGGCACAGCACGGGCTGTGTGAGAGGTAGTAGAGGCAGAGAGGCACAGGATGGGCTGTGTGAGAGGTAGTAGAGGGATAGAGGCACAGGACGGGCTGTGAGAGTGTCAGGGAGAGCGGCACAGGACGGGCTGTGTGAGTGTCAGGGAGAGAGGCACGGGCTGTGTGAGTGTCAGGGAGAGAGGCACAGGACGGGCTGTGTGAGTGTCAGGGAGAGAGACACAGGACGGGCTGTGTGAGTGTCAGGGAGAGAGGAACAGGTCGGGCTGTGTGAGTGTCAGGGAGAGAGGCACAGGTCGGGCTGTGTGAGTGTCAGGGAGAGAGGCACAGGACGGGCTGTGTGAGTGTCAGGGAGAGCGGCACAGGACGGGCTGTGTGAGTGTCAGGGAGAGAGGCACAGGACAGGCTGTGTGAGTGTCAGGGAGAGCTGCACAGGTCAGGCTGTGTGAGTGTCAGGGAGAGCGGCACAGGTCGGGCTGAGCGGCACAAGATGGGCTGTGTGAGTGTCGGAGAGAGGCACAGGACGGGCTGTGTGAGTGTCAGGGAGAGCGGCACAGGTCGGGCTGTGTGAGTGTCAGGGAGAGAGGCACAGGACGGGCTGTGTGAGTGTCAGGGAGAGAGGCACAGGACGGGCTGTGTGAGAGGCAGTAGAGGGAGAGAGGCACAGGACGGGCTGTGTGAGTGGTAGTAGAGGGAGAGGCACAGGATAGGCTGTGTGTGTGTCAGGGAGAGAGGCACAGGATGGGCTGTGCGAGTGTCAGGGAGAGAGGCACAGGACGGGCTGTGTGAGTGTCAGGGAGAGCGGCACAGGATGGGCTGTGTGAGCGTCAGGGAGAGAGGCACAGGACGGGCTGTGTGAGTGGTAATAGAGGGAGAGAGGCACAGCACGGGCTTTGTGAGGGGTAGTAGAGGGAGAGAGGCACAGCACGGGCTGTTTTTTGGGGTAGTAGAGGGAGAGAGGCACAGCACGGGCTGTGTGAGAGGTAGTAGAGGCAGAGAGGCACAGGATGGGCTGTGTGAGAGGTAGTAGAGGGATAGAGGCACAGGACGGGCTGTGTGAGTGGTAGTAGAGGGAGAGAGGCACAGGACGGGCTGTGTGATTGGTAGTAGAGGGAGAGAGGCACAGGACGGGCTGTGTGAGTGGTAGTAGAGGGAGAGAGGCACAGGACAGGCTGTGTGAGAGGTAATAGAGGGAGAGAGGCACAGGACTGGCTGTGTGAGTGTCAGGGAGAGAGGCACAGGACTGGCTGTGTGAGTGGCGGTAGAGGGAGAGAGGCACAGGATGGGCTGTGTTAGTGGTAGTAGAGGGAGAGAGGCACAGGGCGGGCTGTGTGAGGGGTAGTAGAGGGAGTGAGGCACAGCACAGGCTGTGTGAGTGGTAGTAGAGGGGGAGAGGCACAGGACGGGGCGTGTGAGTGATAGTAGAGGGAGAGAGGCACAGGACGGGCTGCGTGAGTGTCAGGGAGAGAGGCACAGAACTGTCTGTGAGTGGTAGTAGAGGGAGAGAGGCACAGGATGGGCTGTGTGAGAGGTAGTAGAGGGAGAGAGGCACAGCACGGGCTGTGTGAGTGTCGGTAAAGGGAGAGAGGCACAGGACGGGCTGTGTGAGTGGTAGTAGAGGGAGAGAGGCACAGCACGGGCAGTGTGAGTGGCAGTAGACGGAGAGAGGCACAGGGATGGGCTGTGTGAGTGTCAGGGAGAGAGGCACAGGACAGGCTTTGTGAGTGGTAGTAGAGGGAGAGAGGCACAGGACAGGCTTTGTGAGTGGTAGTAGAGGGAGAGAGGCACAGGACTGTCTGTGTGAGTGGTAGTAGAGGGGGAGAGGCACAGGACGGGCTGTGTGAGCGGTAGTAGAGGGAGAGAGGCACAGGACGGGCTTTGTGAGTGTCAGGGAGAGAGGCACAGGATGGGCTGTGTGAGGGGTAGTAGAGGGAGAGAGGCACAGGATGGGTTGTGTGAGCGGTAATAGAGGGAGAGAGGCACAGCACGGGCTTTGTGAGGGGTAGTAGAGGGAGAGAGGCACAGCACGGGCTGTGTGAGAGGTAGTAAAGGCAGAGAGGCACAGGATGGGCTGTGTGAGAGGTAGTAGAGGGAGAGAGGCACAGGACGGGCTGTGTGAGTGTCAGGGAGAGTGGCACAGGACGGGCTGTGAGTGTCAGGGAGAGAGGCACAGGACGGGCTGTGTGAGTGTCAGGGAGAGCTGCACAGGTCAGGCTGTGTGAGTGTCAGGGAGAGCGGCACAGGTCGGGCTGAGCGGCACAAGATGGGCTGTGTGAGTGTCGGAGAGAGGCACAGGACGGGCTGTGTGAGTGTCAGGGAGAGCGGCACAGGACGGGCTGTGTGAGTGTCAGGGAGAGCGGCACAGGTCGGGCTGAGCGGCACAAGATGGGCTGTGTGAGTGTCGGAGAGAGGCACAGGACGGGCTGTGTGAGTGTCAGGGAGAGAGGCACAGGACGGGCCGTGTGAGAGGCAGTAGAGGGAGAGAGGCACAGGACGGGCTGTGTGAGTGGTAGTAGAGGGAGAGGCACAGGATAGGCTGTGTGTGTGTCAGGGAGAGAGGCACAGGATGGGCTGTGCGAGTGTCAGGGAGAGGCACAGGACGGGCTGTGTGAGTGTCAGGGAGAGAGGAACAGGTCGGGCTGTGCGAGTGTCAGGGAGAGAGGCACAGGACGGGCTGTGTGAGTGTCAGGGAGAGAGGCACAGCACGGGCTGTGTGAGTGTCAGGGAGAGAGGCACAGGACGGGCTGTGTGAGTGCCAGGGAGAGAGGCACAGGACGGGCTGTGTGAGTGTCAGGGAGAGAGGCACAGGACGGGCTGTGTGAGTGTCAGGGAGAGAGGCACAGGACGGGCTGTGTGAGTGTCAGGGAGAGCCGCACAGGTCGGGCTGTGTGAGTGTCAGGGAGAGAGGCACAGGATGGGGCTGTGTGAGTGTCAGGGAGAGAGGCACAGGACGGGCTGTGTGAGTGGTAATAGAGGGAGAGAGGCACAGCACGGGCTTTGTGAGGGGTAGTAGAGGGAGAGAGGCACAGCACGGGCTGTTTTTTGGGGTAGTAGAGGGAGAGAGGCACAGCACGGGCTGTGTGAGAGGTAGTAGAGGCAGAGAGGCACAGGATGGGCTGTGTGAGAGGTAGTAGAGGGATAGAGGCACAGGACGGGCTGTGCGAGTGTCAGGGAGAGCGGCACAGGACGGGCTGTGCGAGTGTCAGGGAGAGAGGCACAGGACGGGCTGTGTGAGTGGTAATAGAGGGAGAGAGGCACAGCACGGGCTTTGTGAGGGGTAGTAGAGGGAGAGAGGCACAGCACGGGCTGATTTTTGGGGTAGTAGAGGGAGAGAGGCACAGCACGGGCTGTGAGAGAGGTAGTAGAGGCAGAGAGGCACAGGATGGGCTGTGTGAGAGGTAGTAGAGGGATAGAGGCACAGGACGGGCTGTGTGAGTGTCAGGGAGAGCGGCACAGGACGGGCTGTGTGAGTGTCAGGGAGAGAGGCACGGGCTGTGTGAGTGTCAGGGAGAGAGGCACAGGATGGGCTGTGTGAGTGTCAGGGAGAGAGGCACAGGATGGGCTGTGTGAGTGTCAGGGAGAGAGGCACAGGACGGGCTGTGTGAGTGTCAGGGAGAGAGGCACAGGATGGGCTGTGTGAGTGTCAGGGAGAGAGGCACAGGACGGGCTGTGTGAGTGTCAGGGAGAGAGGCACAGGACGGGCTGTGTGAGTGTCAGGGAGAGAGGCACAGGACGGGCTGTGTGAGTGTCAGGGAGAGAGGCACAGGACGGGCTGTGTGAGTGTCAGGGAGAGAGGCACAGGACGGGCTGTGTGAGTGGTAATAGAGGGAGAGAGGCACAGCACGGGCTGTTTTTTCGGGTAGTAGAGGGAGAGAGGCACAGCACGGGCTGTGTGAGAGGTAGTAGAGGCAGAAAGGCACAGGATGGGCTGTGTGAGAGGTAGTAGAGGGATAGAGGCACAGGACGGGCTGTGTGAGTGGTAGTAGAGGGAGAGAGGCACCGGACGGGCTGTGTGATTGGTAGTAGAGGGAGAGAGGCACAGGACGGGCTGTGTGAGTGGTAGTAGAGGGAGAGAGGCACAGGACAGGCTGTGTGAGAGGTAATAGAGGGAGAGAGGCACAGGACTGGCTGTGTGAGTGTCAGGGAGAGAGGCACAGAACTGTCTGTGAGTGGTAGTAGAGGGAGAGAGGCACAGGATGGGCTGTGTGAGAGGTAGTAGAGGGAGAGAGGCACAGCACGGGCTGTGTGAGTGTCAGTAAAGGGAGAGAGGCACAGGACGGGCTGTGTGAATGGTAGTAGAGGGAGAGAGGCACAGCACGGGCAGTGTGAGTGGCAGTAGATGGAGAGAGGCACAGGGATGGGCTGTGTGAGTGTCAGGGAGAGAGGCACAGGACAGGCTTTGTGAGTGGTAGTAGAGGGAGAGAGGCACAGGACAGGCTTTGTGAGTGGTAGTAGAGGGAGAGAGGCACAGGACTGTCTGTGTGAGTGGTAGTAGAGGGGGAGAGGCACAGGACGGGCTGTGTGAGCGGTAGTAGAGGGAGAGAGGCACAGGACGGGCTTTGTGAGTGTCAGGGAGAGAGGCGCAGGATGGGCTGTGTGAGGGGTAGTAGAGGGAGAGAGGCACAGGATGGGTTGTGTGAGTGGTAATAGAGGGAGAGAGGCACAGCACGGGCTTTGTGAGGGGTAGTAGAGGGAGAGAGGTACAGCACGGGCTGTGTGAGAGGTAGTAGAGGCAGAGAGGCACAGGATGGGCAGTGTGAGAGGTAGTAGAGGGAGAGAGGCACAGGACGGGCTGTGTGAGTGTCAGGGAGAGAGGCACAGGACGGGCTGTGTGAGTGTCAGGGAGAGCTGCACAGGTCAGGCTGTGTGAGTGTCAGGGAGAGCGGCACAGGTTCGGGCTGAGCGGCACAAGATGGGCTGTGTGAGTGTCGGAGAGAGGCACAGGACGGGCTGTGTGAGTGTCAGGGAGAGCGGCACAGGTCGGGCTGTGTGAGTGTCAGGGAGAGAGGCACAGGACGGGCTGTGTGAGAGGCAGTAGAGGGAGAGAGGCACAGGACGAAGAGAGGCACAGGACGGGCTGTGTGAGTGGTAGTAGAGGGAGAGGCACAGGATAGGCTGTGTGTGTGTCGGGAGAGAGGCACAGGATGGGCTGTGCGAGTGTCAGGGAGAGAGGCACAGGACGGGCTGTGTGAGTGTCAGTGAGAGAGGCACAGGACGGGCTGTGTGAGAGGCAGTAGAGGGAGAGAGGCACAGGACGGGCTGTGTGAGTGGTAGTAGAGGGAGAGGCACAGGATAGGCTGTGTGTGTGTCGGGAGAGAGGCACAGGATGGGCTGTGCGAGTGTCAGGGAGAGAGGCACAGGACGGGCTGTGTGAGTGTCAGGGAGAGAGGAACAGGTCGGGCTGTGCGAGTGTCAGGGAGAGAGGCACAGGTCGGGCTGTGTGAGTGCCAGGGAGAGAGGCACAGGACGGGCTGTGTGAGTGTCAGGGAGAGAGGCACAGGACGGGCTGTGTGAGTGTCAGGGAGAGAGGCACAGGACGGGCTGTGTGAGTGTCAGGGAGAGCCGCACAGGTCGGGCTGTGTGAGTGTCAGGGAGAGAGGCACAGGATGGGGCTGTGTGAGTGTCAGGGAGAGAGGCACAGGACGGGCTGTGTGAGTGGTAATAGAGGGAGAGAGGCACAGCACGGGCTTTGTGAGGGGTAGTAGAGGGAGAGAGGCACAGCACGGGCTGTTTTTTGGGGTAGTAGAGGGAGAGAGGCACAGCACGGGCTGTGTGAGAGGTAGTAGAGGCAGAGAGGCACAGGATGGGCTGTGTGAGAGGTAGTAGAGGGATAGAGGCACAGGACGGGCTGTGAGAGTGTCAGGGAGAGCGGCACAGGACGGGCTGTGTGAGTGTCAGGGAGAGAGGCACAGGACGGGCTGTGTGAGTGTCAGGGAGAGAGGCACAGGACGGGCTGTGTGAGTGTCAGGGAGAGAGGAACAGGTCGGGCTGTGTGAGTGTCAGGGAGAGAGGCACAGGTCGGGCTGTGTGAGTGTCAGGGAGAGAGGCCAGGTCGGGCTGTGTGAGTGTCAGGGAGAGAGGCACAGGTCGGGCTGTGTGAGTGTCAGGGAGAGAGGCACAGGACGGGCTGTGTGTGTCAGGGAGAGAGGCACAGGACGGGCTGTGTGAGTGTCAGGGAGAGAGGCACAGAACGGCTGTGTGAGTGTCAGGGAGAGAGGCACAGGACGGGCTGTGTGAGTGTCAGGGAGAGAGGCACAGAACGGCTGTGTGAGTGTCAGGGAGAGAGGCACAGAACGGCTGTGTGAGTGTCAGGGAGAGAGGCACAGGACGGGCTGTGTGAGTGTCAGGGAGAGAGGCACAGGACGGGCTGTGTGAGTGTCGGGGAGAGAGGCACAGGACGGGCTGTGTGAGTGTCAGGGAGAGCGGCACAGGATGGGCTGTGTGAGTGTCAGGGAGAGAGGCACAGCACGGGCTTTGTGAGGGGTAGTAGAGGGAGAGAGGCACAGCACGGGCTGTGTGAGAGGTAGTGGAGGCAGAGAGGCACAGGATGGGCTGTGTGAGAGGTAGTAGAGGGATAGAGGCACAGGACGGGCTGTGTGAGTGTCAGGGAGAGAGGCACAGAACTGTCTGTGAGTGGTAGTAGAGGGAGAGAGGCACAGGATGGGCTGTGTGAGTGTCAGTAAAGGGAGAGAGGCACAGAACTGTCTGTGAGTGGTAGTAGAGGGAGAGAGGCACAGCACGGGCTGTGTGAGTGTCAGTAAAGGGAGAGAGGCACAGGACGGGCTGTGTGAGTGGTAGTAGAGGGAGAGAGGCACAGCACGGGCAGTGTGAGTGGCAGTAGACGGAGAGAGGCACAGGGATGGGCTGTGTGAGTGTCAGGGAGAGAGGCACAGGACAGGCTTTGTGAGTGGTAGTAGAGGGAGAGAGGCACAGGACAGGCTTTGTGAGTGGTAGTAGAGGGAGAGAGGCACAGGACTGTCTGTGTGAGTGGTAGTAGAGGGGGAGAGGCACAGGACGGGCTGTGTGAGCGGTAGTAGAGGGAGAGAGGCACAGGACGGGCTTTGTGAGTGTCAGGGAGAGAGGCACAGGATGGGCTGTGTGAGGGGTAGTAGAGGGAGAGAGGCACAGGATGGGTTGTGTGAGTGGTAATAGAGGGAGAGAGGCACAGCACGGGCTTTGTGAGGGGTAGTAGAGGGAGAGAGGCACAGCACGGGCTGTGTGAGAGGTAGTAGAGGCAGAGAGGCACAGGATGGGCTGTGTGAGAGGTAGTAGAGGGAGAGAGGCACAGGACGGGCTGTGTGAGTGTCAGGGAGAGCGGCACAGGACGGGCTGTGTGAGTGTCAGGGAGAGAGGCACAGGACGGGCTGTGTGAGTGTCAGGGAGAGCTGCACAGGTCAGGCTGTGTGAGTGTCAGGGAGAGCGGCACAGGTCGGGCTGAGCGGCACAAGATGGGCTGTGTGAGTGTCGGAGAGAGGCACAGGTCGGGCTGTGTGAGTGTCAGGGAGAGAGGCACAGGACGGGCTGTGTGAGAGGCAGTAGAGGGAGAGAGGCACAGGACGGGCTGTGTGAGTGGTAGTAGAGGGAGAGGCACAGGATAGGCTGTGTGTGTGTCAGGGAGAGAGGCACAGGATGGGCTGTGCGAGTGTCAGGGAGAGAGGCACAGGACGGGCTGTGTGAGGGTCAGGGAGAGAGGAACAGGTCGGGCTGTGCGAGTGTCAGGGAGAGAGGCACAGGACGGGCTGTGTGAGTGTCAGGGAGAGAGGCACAGCACGGGCTGTGTGAGTGTCAGGGAGAGAGGCACAGGACGGGCTGTGTGAGTGCCAGGGAGAGAGGCACAGGACGGGCTGTGTGAGTGCCAGGGAGAGAGGCACAGGACGGGCTGTGTGAGTGTCAGGGAGAGAGGCACAGGACGGGCTGTGTGAGTGTCAGGGAGAGATGAACAGGTCGGGCTGTGTGAGTGTCAGGGAGAGAGGCACAGGTCGGGCTGTGTGAGTGTCAGGGAGAGAGGCACAGGACGGGCTGTGTGAGTGTCAGGGAGAGAGGCACAGGACGGGCTGTGTGAGTGTCAGGGAGAGAGGCACAGAACGGCTGTGTGAGTGTCAGGGAGAGAGGCACAGGACGGGCTGTGTGAGTGTCAGGGAGAGAGGCACAGAACGGCTGTGTGAGTGTCAGGGAGAGAGGCACAGAACGGCTGTGTGAGTGTCAGGGAGAGAGGCACAGGACGGGCTGTGTGAGTGTCAGGGAGAGAGGCACAGGACGGGCTGTGTGAGTGTCAGGGAGAGCGGCACAGGATGGGCTGTGTGAGCGTCAGGGAGAGAGGCACAGGACGGGCTGTGTGAGTGGTAATAGAGGGAGAGAGGCACAGCACGGGCTTTGTGAGGGGTAGTAGAGGGAGAGAGGCACAGCACGGGCTGTTTTTTGGGGTAGTAGAGGGAGAGAGGCACAGCACGGGCTGTGTGAGAGGTAGTAGAGGCAGAGAGGCACAGGATGGGCTGTGTGAGAGGTAGTAGAGGGATAGAGGCACAGGATGGGCTGTGTGAGAGGTAGTAGAGGGAGAGAGGCACAGGACGGGCTGTGTGATTGGTAGTAGAGGGAGAGAGGCACAGGACGGGCTGTGTGAGTGGTAGTAGAGGGAGAGAGGCACAGGACAGGCTGTGTGAGAGGTAATAGAGGGAGAGAGGCACAGGACTGGCTGTGTGAGTGTCAGGGAGAGAGGCACAGGACTGGCTGTGTGAGTGGCGGTAGAGGGAGAGAGGCACAGGATGGGCTGTGTTAGTGGCAGTAGAGGGAGAGAGGCACAGGACAGGCTGTGTGAGTGGTAGTAGAGGGAGAGAGGCACAGGGCGGGCTGTGTGAGGGGTAGTAGAGGGAGTGAGGCACAGCACAGGCTGTGTGAGTGGTAGTAGAGGGGGAGAGGCACAGGACGGGGCGTGTGAGTGATAGTAGAGGGAGAGAGGCACAGGACGGGCTGTGTGAGAGGTAGTAGAGGGAGAGAGGCACAGCACGGGCTGTGTGAGTGTCAGTAAAGGGAGAGAGGCACAGGACGGGCTGTGTGAGTGGTAGTAGAGGGAGAGAGGCACAGCACGGGCAGTGTGAGTGGCAGTAGACGGAGAGAGGCACAGGGATGGGCTGTGTGAGTGTCAGGGAGAGAGGCACAGGACAGGCTTTGTGAGTGGTAGTAGAGGGAGAGAGGCACAGGACAGGCTTTGTGAGTGGTAGTAGAGGGAGAGAGGCACAGGACTGTCTGTGTGAGTGGTAGTAGAGGGGGAGAGGCACAGGACGGGCTGTGTGAGCGGTAGTAGAGGGAGAGAGGCACAGGACGGGCTTTGTGAGTGTCAGGGAGAGAGGCACAGGATGGGCTGTGTGAGGGGTAGTAGAGGGAGAGAGGCACAGGATGGGTTGTGTGAGCGGTAATAGAGGGAGAGAGGCACAGCACGGGCTTTGTGAGGGGTAGTAGAGGGAGAGAGGCACAGCACGGGCTGTGTGAGAGGTAGTAAAGGCAGAGAGGCACAGGATGGGCTGTGTGAGGTAGTAGAGGGAGAGAGGCACAGGACGGGCTGTGTGAGTGTCAGGGAGAGAGGCACAGGACGGGCTGTGTGAGTGTCAGGGAGAGCTGCACAGGTCAGGCTGTGTGAGTGTCAGGGAGAGCGGCACAGGTCGGGCTGAGCGGCACAAGATGGGCTGTGTGAGTGTCGGAGAGAGGCACAGGACGGGCTGTGTGAGTGTCAGGGAGAGCGGCACAGGACGGGCTGTGTGAGTGTCAGGGAGAGCGGCACAGGTCGGGCTGAGCGGCACAAGATGGGCTGTGTGAGTGTCGGAGAGAGGCACAGGACGGGCTGTGTGAGTGTCAGGGAGAGAGGCACAGGACGGGCTGTGTGAGAGGCAGTAGAGGGAGAGAGGCACAGAACGGGCTGTGTGAGTGGTAGTGGAGGGAGAGGCACAGGATAGGCTGTGTGAGTGTCAGGGAGAGAGGCACAGGATGGGCTGTGCGAGTGTCAGGGAGAGGCACAGGACGGGCTGTGTGAGTGTCAGGGAGAGAGGCACAGGACGGGCTGTGTGAGTGCCAGGGAGAGAGGCACAGGACGGGCTGTGTGAGTGTCAGGGAGAGAGGCACAGGACGGGCTGTGTGAGTGGTAGTAGAGGGAGAGAGGCACAGCACGGGCAGTGTGAGTGGCAGTAGACGGAGAGAGGCACAGGGATGGGCTGTGTGAGTGTCAGGGAGAGAGGCACAGGACAGGCTTTGTGAGTGGTAGTAGAGGGAGAGAGGCACAGGACAGGCTTTGTGAGTGGTAGTAGAGGGAGAGAGGCACAGGACTGTCTGTGTGAGTGGTAGTAGAGGGGGAGAGGCACAGGACGGGCTGTGTGAGCGGTAGTAGAGGGAGAGAGGCACAGGACGGGCTTTGTGAGTGTCAGGGAGAGAGGCACAGGATGGGCTGTGTGAGGGGTAGTAGAGGGAGAGAGGCACAGGATGGGTTGTGTGAGTGGTAATAGAGGGAGAGAGGCACAGCACGGGCTTTGTGAGGGGTAGTAGAGGGAGAGAGGCACAGCACGGGCTGTGTGAGAGGTAGTAGAGGCAGAGAGGCACAGGATGGGCTGTGTGAGAGGTAGTAGAGGGAGAGAGGCACAGGACGGGCTGTGTGAGTGTCAGGGAGAGCGGCACAGGACGGGCTGTGTGAGTGTCAGGGAGAGAGGCACAGGACGGGCTGTGTGAGTGTCGGGGAGAGCTGCACAGGTCAGGCTGTGTGAGTGTCAGGGAGAGCGGCACAGGTCGGGCTGAGCGGCACAAGATGGGCTGTGTGAGTGTCGGAGAGAGGCACAGGTCGGGCTGTGTGAGTGTCAGGGAGAGAGGCACAGGACGGGCTGTGTGAGTGTCAGGGAGAGAGGCACAGGACGGGCTGTGTGAGAGGCAGTAGAGGGAGAGAGGCACAGGACGGGCTGTGTGAGTGGTAGTAGAGGGAGAGGCACAGGATAGGCTGTGTGTGTGTCAGGGAGAGAGGCACAGGATGGGCTGTGCGAGTGTCAGGGAGAGAGGCACAGGACGGGCTGTGTGAGTGTCAGGGAGAGAGGAACAGGTCGGGCTGTGCGAGTGTCAGGGAGAGAGGCACAGGACGGGCTGTGTGAGTGTCAGGGAGAGAGGCACAGCACGGGCTGTGTGAGTGTCAGGGAGAGAGGCACAGGACGGGCTGTGTGAGTGCCAGGGAGAGAGGCACAGGACGGGCTGTGTGAGTGCCAGGGAGAGAGGCACAGGACGGGCTGTGTGAGTGTCAGGGAGAGAGGCACAGGACGGGCTGTGTGAGTGTCAGGGAGAGATGAACAGGTCGGGCTGTGTGAGTGTCAGGGAGAGAGGCACAGGTCGGGCTGTGTGAGTGTCAGGGAGAGAGGCACAGGACGGGCTGTGTGAGTGTCAGGGAGAGAGGCACAGGACGGGCTGTGTGAGTGTCAGGGAGAGAGGCACAGAACGGCTGTGTGAGTGTCAGGGAGAGAGGCACAGGACGGGCTGTGTGAGTGTCAGGGAGAGAGGCACAGAACGGCTGTGTGAGTGTCAGGGAGAGAGGCACAGAACGGCTGTGTGAGTGTCAGGGAGAGAGGCACAGGACGGGCTGTGTGAGTGTCAGGGAGAGAGGCACAGGACGGGCTGTGTGAGTGTCAGGGAGAGAGGCACAGGACGGGCTGTGTGAGTGTCAGGGAGAGAGGCACAGGACGGGCTGTGTGAGTGTCAGGGAGAGAGGCACAGGACGGGCTGTGTGAGTGTCAGGGAGAGCCGCACAGGTCGGGCTGTGTGAGTGTCAGGGAGAGAGGCACAGGATGGGGCTGTGTGAGTGTCAGGGAGAGAGGCACAGGACGGGCTGTGTGAGTGTCAGGGAGAGCTGCACAGGTCAGGCTGTGTGAGTGTCAGGGAGAGCGGCACAGGTCGGGCTGAGCGGCACAAGATGGGCTGTGTGAGTGTCGGAGAGAGGCACAGGACGGGCTGTGTGAGTGTCAGGGAGAGCGGCACAGGTCGGGCTGTGTGAGTGTCAGGGAGAGAGGCACAGGACGGGCTGTGTGAGTGTCAGGGAGAGAGGCACAGGACGGGCTGTGTGAGAGGCAGTAGAGGGAGAGAGGCACAGGACGGGCTGTGTGAGTGGTAGTAGAGGGAGAGGCACAGGATAGGCTGTGTGTGTGTCAGGGAGAGAGGCACAGGATGGGCTGTGCGAGTGTCAGGGAGAGAGGCACAGGACGGGCTGTGTGAGTGTCAGGGAGAGAGGAACAGGTCGGGCTGTGCGAGTGTCAGGGAGAGAGGCACAGGTCAGGCTGTGTGAGTGTCAGGGAGAGCGGCACAGGTCGGGCTGAGCGGCACAAGATGGGCTGTGTGAGTGTCGGAGAGAGGCACAGGACGGGCTGTGTGAGTGTCAGGGAGAGCGGCACAGGACGGGCTGTGTGAGTGTCAGGGAGAGCGGCACAGGTCGGGCTGAGCGGCACAAGATGGGCTGTGTGAGTGTCGGAGAGAGGCACAGGACGGGCTGTGTGAGTGTCAGGGAGAGAGGCACAGGACGGGCTGTGTGAGAGGCAGTAGAGGGAGAGAGGCACAGGACGGGCTGTGTGAGTGGTAGTAGAGGGAGAGGCACAGGATAGGCTGTGTGTGTCAGGGAGAGAGGCACAGGATGGGCTGTGCGAGTGTCAGGGAGAGGCACAGGACGGGCTGTGTGAGTGTCAGGGAGAGAGGAACAGGTCGGGCTGTGCGAGTGTCAGGGAGAGAGGCACAGGACGGGCTGTGTGAGTGTCAGGGAGAGAGGCACAGCACGGGCTGTGTGAGTGTCAGGGAGAGAGGCACAGGACGGGCTGTGTGAGTGCCAGGGAGAGAGGCACAGGACGGGCTGTGTGAGTGTCAGGGAGAGAGGCACAGGACGGGCTGTGTGAGTGTCAGGGAGAGAGGCACAGGACGGGCTGTGTGAGTGTCAGGGAGAGCCGCACAGGTCGGGCTGTGTGAGTGTCAGGGAGAGAGGCACAGGATGGGGCTGTGTGAGTGTCAGGGAGAGAGGCACAGGACGGGCTGTGTGAGTGGTAATAGAGGGAGAGAGGCACAGCACGGGCTTTGTGAGGGGTAGTAGAGGGAGAGAGGCACAGCACGGGCTGATTTTTGGGGTAGTAGAGGGAGAGAGGCACAGCACGGGCTGTGTGAGAGGTAGTAGAGGCAGAGAGGCACAGGATGGGCTGTGTGAGAGGTAGTAGAGGGATAGAGGCACAGGACGGGCTGTGTGAGTGTCAGGGAGAGCGGCACAGGACGGGCTGTGTGAGTGTCAGGGAGAGAGGCACAGAAAGGCTGTGTGAGTGTCAGGGAGAGAGGCACAGGACGGGCTGTGTGAGTGTCAGGGAGAGAGGCACAGAACGGCTGTGTGAGTGTCAGGGAGAGAGGCACAGAACGGCTGTGTGAGTGTCAGGGAGAGAGGCACAGGACGAGCTGTGTGAGTGTCAGGGAGTGAGGCACAGGACGGGCTGTGTGAGTGTCAGGGAGAGAGGCACAGGACGGGCTGTGTGAGAGGTAGTAGAGGGATAGAGGCACAGGACGGGCTGTGTGAGTGTCAGGGAGAGCGGCACAGGACGGGCTGTGTGAGTGTCAGGGAGAGAGGCACAGAAAGGCTGTGTGAGTGTCAGGGAGAGAGGCACAGGACGGGCTGTGTGAGTGTCAGGGAGAGAGGCACAGAACGGCTGTGTGAGTGTCAGGGAGAGAGGCACAGAACGGCTGTGTGAGTGTCAGGGAGAGAGGCACAGGACGAGCTGTGTGAGTGTCAGGGAGAGAGGCACAGGACGGGCTGTGTGAGTGTCAGGGAGAGAGGCACAGGACGGGCTGTGTTAGTGACAGGGAGAGAGGCACAGGACGGGCTGTGTGAGTGTCAGGGAGAGCCGCACAGGTCGGGCTGTGTGAGTGTCAGGGAGAGAGGCACAGGTCGGGCTGTGTGAGTGTCAGGGAGAGCCGCACAGGACGGGCTGTGTGAGTGTCAGGGAGAGAGGCACAGGATGGGCTGTGTGAGAGGTAGTAGAGGGAGAGAGGCACAGGACGGGCTGTGTGAGTGTCAGGGAGAGCGGCACAGGACGGGCTGTGTGAGTGTCAGGAAGAGAGGCACAGGTCGGGCTGTGTGAGTGTCAGGGAGAGCGGCACAGGACGGGCTGTGTGAGAGGCAGTAGAGGGAGAGAGGCACAGGACGGGCTGTGTGAGTTTCAAGCAGAGAGGCACAGGATAGGCTGTGTGTGTGTCGGAGAGAGGCACAGGATGGGCTGTGCGAGTGTCAGGGAGAGAGGCACAGGACGGGCTGTGTGAGTGTCAGGGAGAGCGGCACAGGTCGGGCTGTGTGAGTGTCAGGGAGAGAGGCACAGGACGGGCTGTGTGAGAGGTAGTAGAGGGAGAGAGGCACAGGATGGGCTGTGTGAGTGTCGGGGAGAGAGGCACAGGTCGGGCTGTGTGAGTGTCAGGGTGAGCCGCACAGGTCGGGCTGTGTGAGTAATAGGGAGAGAGCCACAGGACGGGCTTTGTGAGTGTCAGGGAGAGAGGCACAGTATGGGCTATGTGAGTGTCAAGCAGAGAGGCACAGGATAGGCTGTGTGTGTGTGTCAGGGAGAGAGGCACAGGATGGGCTGTGCGAGTGTCAGGGAAAGAGGCACAGGTCGGGCTGTGTGAGTGTCAGGGAGAGAGGAACAGGTCGAGCTGTGTGAGTGTCAGGGAGAGAGGAACAGGTCGGGCTGTGTGAGTGTCGGGGAGAGAGGCACAGAACGGCTGTGTGAGTGACAGGGAGAGAGGCACAGGACGGGCTGTGTGAGTGTCAGGGAGAGAGGAACAGGTCGGGCTGTGTGAGTGTCAGGGAGAGCCGCACAGGTCGGGCTGTGTGAGTGTCAGGGAGAGAGGCACAGAACGGCTGTGTGAGTGTCAGGGAGAGAGGCACAGGACGGGCTGTGTGAGTGTCAGGAAGAGAGGCACAGGACGGGCTGTGTGTGTGTCAGGGAGAGAGGCACAGGATGGGCTGTGTGAGAGGTAGAAGAGGGGGAGAGGCACAGGACGGGCTGTGTGAGTGTCAGGAAGAGAGGCACAGGACGGGCTGTGTGAGTGTCGGGGAGAGAGGCACAGGACTGGCTGTGTGAGTGTCAGGGAGAGAGGCACAGGACTGGCTGTGTGAGTGTCAGAGGCACAGGTTGGGCAGTGAAATGCCCCCCTGTAGGTTTCTCTCTCCTGTGAAGCACAGGTTGCAGCAGACGTGTTGTATGCACTCAGTATAATGTGTGTGGGCTGCTGGCACGCTTTGCAGATTTGCATGTAGCGGAGGATGGTGCCGTGTCACCCTGTGACTCTCGGTAAAGGCCGCCAGTGTGGAGAGTCGGGGGGATACTGAGATGGAGGTGATTACTCTGCCCCCATGTACCCCGGTGATACTGTGACCATTCCCGGCTCCTGCTCTTCGGATGTGATCTCTGATTATCACCCCCCCTCCCCCCCTTCTTCTCACAGGTTGCCGATTATTGCGTTCGTTTCCCACGAGGAAGTCATGGCAACCGGTTCTCTGCTAAATAGGGATCTGGGCTCATTCACCTGTCTATAGTGACCCAGTTACGGGTGTGGGTGCCGGCTGTCTCATGGGACGTGGGTGTCTCTCCTTGTTTATGGAAATAATATGCTGATGGTATGTATCACTTGGTGTAATTAGTGCAGTAAATCTGCTGCAGGCCCGGATTCTGTGTCTGGAGTAAATGAGATCCGTACATCACAACCCTGTCATTATTATGTGCGTGTGTGACCGCCATCCACCTGCGCTCCCGTACCACCCTCTCGGGTTACCCAGCACATGAGCAGGTCATTGGGGGTCCCTGCCCTGGTGTCTGATAAGAGCTACAGAGCTCCTCATAGGATGGCGGAAGAAACGTGAGCAGCGTCGGACGCAGTAACTGGGGGGACAGTGATGAATGGCCGGTGGCTCCCTGGTCACTGGCGACTTACACAATCAGTGCACCCGCCTAGCTGCAGTCATTGGTTGGGTACCCTCCTGGAGCTAACCTATGGTTCTGGCTGGGGGACGTGGTGTGTTACATTACAGAGAGGCCCCTAGTGTCACATGGACACAGGCGCATTGTGTAGAAATATGTGCTCGCAGGCAGAAACACATATACACAATGGGCTATTGAGGGTGTCCGGGAACATAGGGGTCACCAGAATGCCTTGTGCATTCCTATGTCAGCCGCAGCCCCTAGCACTACGTGGCAGAGGCTGCAGGACCCAGCACATACCACTGAGCTGCTATGCGGAAGAGGAAAGGGATCTTTTACAGCTGTGCTTTATAATAGACTAGTTACCAGCACACACCACTGACCAGCTATGGGAAGAGGAGAGGGGTCTTATACAGCTGTGCTTTATAATAGACTAGTTACCAGCACATACCACTGACCTGCTATGGGGAAGAGGAAAGGGATCTTATACAGCTGTGCTTTATAATAGACTAGTTACCAGCACACACCACTGACCTGCTATGCGGAAGAGGAGAGGAATCTTATACAGCTGTGCTTTATAATAGACTAGTTACCAGCACATACCACTGACCTGCTATGGGGAAGAGGAGAGGGATCTTATACAGCTGTGCTTTATAATAGACTAGTTACCAGCACATACCACTGACCTGCTATGCGGAAGAGGAGAGGGATCTTATACAGTTGTGCTTTATAATAGACTAGTCACCAGCACACACCACTGACCAGCTATGGGGAAGAGGAGAGGGATCTTATACAGCTGTGCTTTATAATACACTAGTTACCAGCACATACCACTGACCTGCTATGGGGAAGAGGAGAGGGATCTTATACAGCTGTGCTTTATAATACACTAGTTACCAGCACATACCACTGACCTGCTATGCGGAAGAGGAGAGGGATCTTATACAGTTGTGCTTTATAATAGACTAGTCACCAGCACACACCACTGACCAGCTATGGGGAAGAGGAGAGGGATCTTATACAGCTGTGCTTTATAATACACTAGTTACCAGCACATACCACTGACCTGCTATGGGGAAGAGGAGAGGGATCTTATACAGCTGTGCTTTATAATACACTAGTTACCAGCACATCCCACTGACCTGCTATGGGGAAGAGGAGAGGGATCTTATACAGCTGTGCTTTATAATAGACTAGTTACCAGCACATACCACTGACCTGCTATGGGGAAGAGGAGAGGGATCTTATACAGCTGTGCTTTATAATAGACTAGTTACCAGCACATACCACTGACCTGCTATGGGGAAGAGGAGAGGGCTCTTATACAGCTGTGCTTTATAATAGACTAGTTACCAACATAACAGTGATGTCAGCGCTCTGAATTGCTCTATCAGGCTCCAACACGCAAATCTCTTGTATTCTCCCCATAGAGGTGAGATGCAGAGTTAGCTTTTTATTATATAAGATATTTCTAACATGTAACTTCAGTGTATGATGAGTAGTATAATGGAGGAGTTACATGTATGTATAATGGGGCAGGTACATGTATGTAAATTGGGCAGTTACATGAATGTTTTATGGGGCAGTTACACGTTACTGTACTGGGAGTATAAGGCGTGTCTAATAGGGGCGTTACACATATGTATATTGGGGTAGTTACACGTTACTGTTTTGGGAGTGTAAGGCATGTATAATGGAGCAGTTACACGTATGTATATTGGGGCAGTTACATGTTACTGTATTGGGAGTGTTAGGCATGTAATATGGGGTGGTAACACGTATGTATGATGAGGCAGTTACACGTTACTGTATTGGGAGTGTATGACATGTGTAATGGGGCGTTACATGTATGTATAATGGGACAGTTACATGTTACTGTATTGGGAGTGTAAGGCATAATGGAGCGGTAACACGTATGTATAATGGGGCAGTTGCGCGTATGTATAATGGGGCAGTTACACGTTATTGTATTGGGAGTGTAAAGCATGTGTAATGGGGCATTACATGTATGTATAATGGGGCAGTTAAACGTTATTGTATTGGGAGTGTAAGGCATGTGTAATAGAGCAGTTACACATATGTATATTGGGTCAGATACATGTTACTGTACTGGGAGTGTAAGGCGTGTGTAATGGGGGCGTTACATGTATGTATAATAGGGCAGGTACATGTATGTTTAATGGAGCAGTTGCACGTTACTGTATAGGGATTGTAAGACGTGTGTAATGGGGTGTTACACGTATGTATAATGGGACGGTTACACATATGTATATTGGGTCAGTTACACGTGTGTATAATGGGGCAGGTACATGTATGTATAATGGAGCAGTTACATGCCTTACACTCCCAATACTGTAATGTGTAACTGCCCCAATATACATACGTGTAACCGACCCATTACACATACATATAACTTCCCCATTACACATGCCTTACACTCCCATTACAGTAACATAACTGCCCCATTATACATACGTGTAACTGCCCCAATTTATATACGTGTAAATGTATTACACATACATGTAACTGCCCCATTATACATACGTGTAACTGCCCCATTATACATGCCTTACAATCCCAATACTGTAATGTGTATATTGGGGCAGTTACATGTATGTATAATGGGGCAGTTATGTTACTGTAATGGGGCAGTTACATGTATGTGTAATACGTTTACACGTATGTATATTGGGGCAGTTACATGTATGTATAATGGGGCAGTTATGTTACTGTAATGGGACAGTTACATGTATGTGTAATGCATTTACACGTATGTATATTGGGGCAGTTACATGTATGTATAATGGGGCAGTTATGTTACTGTAATGGGAGTGCAAGGCATGTGTAATGGGGAAGTTATATGTATGTGTAATGGGTCGGTTACACGTATGTATACTGGGGCAGTTATACACATTACTGTATTGGGGCAGTTACACGTTACTGTATTGGGGCAGTTACATGTTACTGTATTGGGGCAGTTAAACGTTACTGTATTGGGAGTGTAAGGCGTGTATAATGGGACTGTTACACATGTATATTGGGAGTGTAAAGTGTGTATAATGGGGCAGTTACACATAAGTATATTGGGAGTGTAAGGCGTGTATATTAGGACAGTTACACGTATGTATATTTGCAGTGTAAGGCGTGTATAATGGGGCAGTTACACATATGTATATTGGGAGTGTAAGGCGTGAATTATGGGACAGTTACACATATGTATATTGGGAGTGTAAGGCGTGTATAATGGGACAGTTACACATATCTATATTGGGAGTGTAAGGCGTGTATAATGGGACAGTTACACATATGTATATTGGGAGTGTAAGGCGTGTATAATGGGGGCGTTACACATATGTATATTGGGAGTGTAAGGCGTGTATAATGGGGCAGTTACACATATGTATATTTGGGAGTGTAAGGCATGTATAATAGGACAGTTACACATATGTAAATTGGGAGTGTAAGGCGTGTATTATGGGGCAGTTACACATATATATATTGGGAGTGTAAGGCGTGTATAATGGGACAGTTGCACATATGTATATTGGGAGTGTAAGGCGTGTAAATTGGGACAGTTACATGTATGTATATTGGGAGAGTAAGGCGTGTATAATGGGGCAGTTACACATATATGTATATTGGGAGTGTAAGGCGTGTATAATGGGGCAGTTACACATATGTATATTGGAAGTGTAAGGCGTGTATAATGGGGCAGTTACACATATATGTATATTGGAAGTGTAAGGCGTGTATAATGGGGCAGTTACACATATGTATATTGGGAGTGTAAGGCGTGTATTATGGGGCAGTTACATATGTATAATGGGAGTGTAAGGTGTGTATAATGGGGCAGTTACACATATGTATATTGGGAGTGTAAGGCGTGTATTATGGGGCAGTTACACATATGTATATTGGGAGTGTAAGGCGTGTATAATGGGGCAGTTACACATGTATATTGGGAGTGTAAGGCGTGTATTATGGGGCAGTTACACATATGTATATTGGGAGTGTAAGGCGTGTATTATGGGGCAGTTACACATATGTATATTGGGGTTGTAAGGCGTGTATTATGGGGCAGTTACACGTATGTATATTGGGAGTGTAAGGCGTGTACAATGGGATAGTTACACGTATGTATATTGGGAGTGTAAGGTGTGTATAATAGGACAGTTACACATATGTATATTGGGAGTGTAAGGCGTGTATATTAGGACAGTTACACGTATGTATATTGGGAGTGTAAGGCGTGTATTATGGGACAGTTACACATATGTATATTGGGAGTGTAAGGCGTGTATAATGGGACAGTTACACATATCTATATTGGGAGTGTAAGGCGTGTATAATGGGACAGTTACACATATGTATATTGGGAGTGTAAGGCGTGTATAATGGGACAGTTGCACATATGTATATTGGGAGTGTAAGTCGTGTAAATTGGGACAGTTACATGTATGTATATTGGGAGAGTAAGGCGTGTATAATGGGGCAGTTACACATACATGTATATTGGGAGTGTAAGGCGTGTATAATGGGGCAGTTACACATATATGTATATTGGAAGTGTAAGGCGTGTATAATGGGGCAGTTACACATGTATATTGGGAGTGTAAGGCGTGTATTATGGGGCAGTTACATATGTATATTGGGAGTGTAAGGCGTGTATAATGGGGCAGTTACACATATGTATATTGGGAGTGTAAGGCATGTATTATGGGGCAGTTACACATATGTATATTGGGAGTGTAAGGCGTGTATAATGGGACAGTTACATGTATGTATATTGGAAGTGTAAGGCGTGTATAATGGGACAGTTACACGTATGTATATTGGGAGTGTAAGGCGTGTATTATGGGGCAGTTACACATATGTATATTGGGAGTGTAAGGTGTGTATAATGGGACAGTTACACATATGTATATTGGGAGTGTAAGGCGTGTATATTAGGACAGTTACACGTATGTATATTTGCAGTGTAAGGCGTGTATAATGGGGCAGTTACACGTTACTGTATTGGGAGTGTAAGGCATGTACAATAGGACAGTTACACATATGTATATTGGGAGTGTAAGGCGTGTATTATGGGGCAGTTACATATGTATATTGGGAGTGTAAGGCGTGTATAATGGGGCAGTTACACATATGTATATTGGGAGTGTAAGGCATGTATTATGGGGCAGTTACACATATGTATATTGGGAGTGTAAGGCGTGTATTATGGGGCAGTTACACATATGTATATTGGGAGTGTAAGGCGTGTATAATGGGACAGTTACATGTATGTATATTGGAAGTGTAAGGCGTGTATAATGGGACAGTTACACGTATGTATATTGGGAGTGTAAGGCGTGTATAATGGGACAGTTACAAATATGTATATTGGGAGTGTAAGGCGTGTATAATGGGGGCGTTACACATATGTATATTGGGAGTGTAAGGCGTGTATAATGGGGCAGTTACACATATGTATATTTGGGAGTGTAAGGCATGTATAATAGGACAGTTACACATATGTAAATTGGGAGTGTAAGGCGTGTATTATGGGGCAGTTACACATGTATATTGGGAGTGTAAGGCGTGTATTATGGGACAGTTACACATATGTATATTGGGAGTGTAAGGCGTGTATATTAGGACAGTTACACGTATGTATATTGGGAGTGTAAGGCGTGTATTATGTGACAGTTACACATATGTATATTGGGAGTGTAAGGCGTGTATTATGGGACAGTTACACATATGTATATTGGGAGTGTAAGGCGTGTATTATGGGGCAGTTACACATGTATATTGGGAGTGTAAGGCGTGTATTATGGGGCAGTTACACATGTATATTGGGAGTGTAAGGTGTGTATAATGGGGCAGTTGCACATATGTATATTGGGAGTGTAAGGCGTGTATATTAGGACAGTTACACGTATGTATATTGGGAGTGTAAGGCGTGTATTATGGGGCAGTTACACATATGTATATTGGGAGTGTAAGGCGTGTATAATAGGACAGTTACACGTATGTATATTAGCAGTGTAAGGCGTGTATAATGGGGCAGTTACACGTTACTGTATTGGGAGTGTAAGGCGTGTACAATAGGACAGTTACACATATGTATATTGGGAGTGTAAGGCGTGTATATTAGGACAGTTACACGTATGTATATTGGGAGTGTAAGGCGTGTATTATGGGGCAGTTACACATATGTATATTGGGAGTGTAAGGCGTGTATTATGGGACAGTTACACATATGTATATTGGGAGTGTAAGGCGTGTATAATGGGGCAGTTACACATATGTATATTGGGAGTGTAAGGCGTGTATATTAGGACAGTTACACGTATGTATATTGGGAGTGTAAGGCGTGTATTTTGGGGCAGTTACACATATGTATATTGGGAGTGTAAGGCGTGTATAATAGGACAGTTACACGTATGTATATTTGCAGTGTAAGGCGTGTATAATGGGGCAGTTACACGTTACTGTATTGGGAGTGTAAGGCGTGTACAATAGGACAGTTACACATATGTATATTGGGAGTGTAAGGCGTGTATAATGGGGCAGTTACACATATGTATATTGGTAGTGTAAGGCGTGTATAATGGGGCAGTTACACATATGTATATTGGGAGTGTAAGGCGTGTATTATGGGGCAGTTACACATATGTATATTTCTGAGTGTAATGCGTGTATTATGGGACAGTTACACATGTATATTGGGAGTGTAAGGCGTGTATATTAGGACAGTTACACGTATGTATATTGGGAGTGTAAGGCGTGTACAATAGGACAGTTACACATATGTATATTGGGAGTGTAAGGCGTGTATTATGGGGCAGTTACACATATGTATATTGGGAGTGTAAGGCGTGTATTATGGGACAGTTACACATATGTATATTGGGAGTGTAAGGCGTGTATAATGGGGCAGTTGCACATATGTATATTGGGAGTGTAAGGCGTGTATATTAGGACAGTTACACGTATGTATATTGGGAGTGTAAGGCGTGTATTATGGGGCAGTTACACATATGTATATTGGGAGTGTAAGGCGTGTATAATAGGACAGTTACACGTATGTATATTTGCAGTGTAAGGCGTGTATAATGGGGCAGTTACACGTTACTGTATTGGGAGTGTAAGGCGTGTATATTAGGACAGTTACACGTATGTATATTTGCAGTGTAAGGCGTGTATAATGGGGCAGTTACACATATGTATATTGGGAGTGTAAGGCGTGTATATTAGGACAGTTACACATATGTATATTGGGAGTGTAAGGCGTGTATTATGGTGCAGTTACACACGTATATTGGAGTGTAAGGCGTGTAGTATGGGGCAGTTACACATGTATATTGGGAGTGTAAGGCGTGTATAATGGGACAGTAACACATATGTTTATTGGGAGTGTAAGGTGTGTATTATGGGGCAGTTACACATATGTATATTGGGAGTGTAAGGCGTGTATAATGGGGCAGTTACACATCTGTATATTGGGAGTGTAAGGCGTGTATAATGGGGGCGTTACACGTATGTATATTGGGGTGTAAGGCGTATATTATGGGGCAGTTACACGTATGTATATTGGAGTGTAAGGCGTGTGTAATGGGGGCAGTTACACGTATGTATATTGGGAGTGTAAGGCGTGTGTAATGGGGGCAGTTACACATATGTATATTGGGAGTGTAAGGCGTGTATAATGGGGCAGTTACACATATGTATATTGGGAGTGTAAGGCGTGTATTATGGGGCAGTTACACGTATGTATATTGGGAGTGTAAGGCGTGTATAATGGGACAGTTTCACGTATGTATATTGGGAGTGTAAGGCGTGTATTATGGGACAGTTACACATATGTATATTGGGAGTGTAAGGTGTGTATAATGGGACAGTTACACATATGTATATTGGGAGTGTAAGGCGTGTATAATGGGGCAGTTACACATATGTATATTGGGAGTGTAAGGCGTGTATTATGGGGCAGTTACACATATGTATTTTGGGAGTGTAAGGCGTGTATTATGGGACAGTTACACATATGTATATTGGGAGTGTAAGGCGTGTATTATGGGACAGTTACACATATGTATATTGGGAGTGTAAGGTGTGTATAATGGGACAGTTACACATATGTATATTGGGAGTGTAAGGCGTGTATATTAGGACAGTTACACGTATGTATATTTGCAGTGTAAGGCGTGTATAATGGGGCAGTTACACGTTACTGTATTGGGAGTGTAAGGCGTGTACAATAGGACAGTTACACATGTATATTGGGCATGTAAGGCGTGTATATTAGGACAGTTACACGTATGTATATTGGGAGTGTAAGGCGTGTATTATGGGGCAGTTACACATATGTATATTGGGAGTGTAAGGCGTGTATTATGGGACAGTTACACATATGTATATTGGGAGTGTAAGGCGTGTATTATGGGGCAGTTACACATATGTATATTGGGAGTGTAAGGTGTATACAATAGGACAGTTACACATATGTATATTGGGAGTGTAAGGCGTGTATTATGGTGCAGTTACACACATGTATATTGGAGTGTAAGGCGTGTAGTATGGGGCAGTTACACATGTTTATTGGGAGTGTAAGGCGTGTATAATGGGACAGTAACACATATGTATATTGGGAGTGTAAGGCGTGTATAATGGGGCAGTTACACATATGTATATTGGGAGTGTAAGGCGTGTATAATGGGGGCGTTACACGTATGTATATTGGAGTGTAAGGCGTATATTATGGGGCAGTTACACGTATGTATATTGGAGTGTAAGGCGTGTGTAATGGGGGTAGTTACACGTATGTATATTAGGAGTGTAAGGCGTGTATAATGGGGCAGTTACACATATGTATATTGGAAGTGTAAGGCGTGTATAATGGGACAGTTACACGTATGTATATTGGGAGTGTAAGGCGTGTATAATGGGACAGTTACACGTATGTATATTGGGAGTGTAAGGCGTGTATAATGGGGCAGTTACACATATGTATATTGGGAGTGTAAGGCGTGTATAATGGGGCAGTTACACATATGTATTTTGGGAGTGTAAGGCGTGTATAATAGGACAGTTACAAATATGTATATTGGGAGTGTAAGGCATGTATAATGGGGGCGTTACACATATGTATATTGGGAGTGTAAGGCGTGTATAATGGGGCAGTTACACATATGTATATTTGGGAGTGTAAGGCATGTATAATAGGACAGTTACACATATGTAAATTGGGAGTGTAAGGCGTGTATTATGGGGCAGTTACACATATGTATATTGGGAGTGTAAGGCGTGTATTATGGGACAGTTACACATATGTGTATTGGGAGTGTAAGGCGTGTATATTAGGACAGTTACACATATGTATATTGGGAGTGTAAGGCGTGTATTATGGGACAGTTACACATATGTATATTGGGAGTGTAAGGCGTGTATTATGGGGCAGTTACACATGTATATTGGGAGTGTAAGGCGTGTATTATGGGGCAGTTACACATATGTATATTGGGAGTGTAAGGTGTGTATAATGGGACAGTTACACATATGTATATTGGGAGTGTAAGGCGTGTATATTAGGACAGTTACACGTATGTATATTAGCAGTGTAAGGCGTGTATAATGGGGCAGTTACACGTTACTGTATTGGGAGTGTAAGGCGTGTACAATAGGACAGTTACACATATGTATATTGGGAGTGTAAGGCGTGTATTATGGGGCAGTTACACATATGTATATTGGGAGTGTAAGGCGTGTATTATGGGACAGTTACACATATGTATATTGGGAGTGTAAGGCGTGTATAATGGGGCAGTTGCACATATGTATATTGGGAGTGTAAGGCGTGTATATTAGGACAGTTACACGTATGTATATTGGGAGTGTAAGGCGTGTATTATGGGGCAGTTACACATATGTATATTGGGAGTGTAAGGCGTGTATAATAGGACAGTTACACGTATGTATATTTGCAGTGTAAGGCGTGTATAATGGGGCAGTTACACGTTACTGTATTGGGAGTGTAAGGCGTGTATATTAGGACAGTTACACGTATGTATATTTGCAGTGTAAGGCGTGTATAATGGGGCAGTTACACATATGTATATTGGGAGTGTAAGGCGTGTACAATAGGACAGTTACACATATGTATATTGGGAGTGTAAGGCGTGTATAATGGGGCAGTTACACGTATGTATATTGGGAGTGTAAGGTGTGTATTATGGGGCAGTTACACATATGTATATTGGGAGTGTAAGGCGTGTATTATGGGGCAGTTACACATATGTATATTGGGAGTGTAAGGCGTGTATTATGGGGCAGTTACACATATGTATATTTCTGAGTGTAATGCGTGTATTATGGGACAGTTACACATGTATATTGGGAGTGTAAGGCGTGTATATTAGGACAGTTACACGTATGTATATTGGGAGTGTAAGGCGTGTATATTAGGACAGTTACACGTATGTATATTGGGAGTGTAAGGCGTGTATTATGGGACAGTTACACATATGTATATTGGGAGTGTAAGGCGTGTATATTAGGACAGTTACACGTATGTATATTGGGAGTGTAAGGCGTGTATATTAGGACAGTTACACGTATGTATATTGGGAGTGTAAGGCGTGTATTATGGGACAGTTACACATATGTATATTGGGAGTGTAAGGCGTGTGTAATGGGGGCGTTACATGAGTGGAGAGCTGGGAATATGACATGTATACACGGAGCATGCTCGTATCTCACGCCTGGAGATTGCAGTCGGCTCATACTGGGCTGGATCTGTCATTCAGCTGATCTGTGTTCCAGCTCCTCTCTCTCCCTGTGCGAGGTAAGTGATGGTCTGGAGTGTGTGTCGTGTAGTTACCTGTGTGTCTCCCTGTGCGAGGTAAGTGATGGTGTGGAGTGTGTGTTGTGTAGTTACCTGTGTGTTGGTGCTGCTGATAGATGCAGTGTCTGTGGATAGGGGGTTAATGGTTATATTTGGGACCTGGCTCTGCATATGCCGTGGTTTCTAGTTCTGTATTGCCAGCAATAGTTACATAATACCTGCTCCAGTCTCTGCATATCTCCAGTTATTCTCCTGCTGCAGTTTCCCGGGGATCTTCAGGATACACAATTGTATTTACTTATACCCTTAGTACGGTGTAAGACAATGTGACTATCCGGCAGAGGGCAGAGCCAAGCGGTGCAGGGGACTTCACCCTGTACAGAGACCGTGGACAGAAACTTGTTTTAAGAACTTTATTGACAGATGTTTTCCTCCTCGCCCCCCTCACTCCTTACCCCCTTACTCCCCTTACCCTCATCACCCCTCTCACTCTCCTCACCCCTCTCTCTCCTCACCCCCCTTACTCCCCTCACCCCTCTCACCCTCCTCACCCCTTTCACTCTCCTCACCCCTTTCACTCTCCTCACCCCTTTCACTCTCCTCACCCCCTTACTCCTCTCACCCCCCCTACCCTCCTCTCCCCCTCACTCTCCTCACCCCCTTATCCTCCTCGCCCCCTTATCCTCCTCGCCCCCTTATCCTCCTCGCCCCCTTATCCTCCTCACCCCCTTATCCTCCTCACCCCCTTATCCTCCTCACCCCCTCACCCCCCCTCACTCTTCTCACCCCCCCTCACTCTTCTCACCCCCCTCACTCTTCTCACCCCCCTCACTCTTCTCACCCCCCTCACTCTTCTCATCCCCCCTCACTCTTCTCACCCCCCCTCACTCTCCTCACCCCCCCCCCCTCACTCTCCTCACCCCCCCCCCCTCACTCTCCTCACCCCCCCCCACACTCTCCTCACCCCCCCCTCACTTTCCTCAACCTCACTCTCTTCATCCCCCCCTCACTCTCCTCACCCCCAAACCCCCCTCACTCTCCTCATCCCCCCCTCACTTTTCTCATCCCCCCCTCACTCTCCTCATCTCCCCACACTCTCCTCATCTCCCCCCACTCTGTGCCTCACTCTTCTCACCCCCCTTACCCTCATCGCACCCCTTACCCTCCTCACCCTTTTCACCCCCCTTACTCTCCTCACCCCCCTTACTCTCCTCATACCCCTCTTACTCTCCTCACCCCTCTTACTCTCCTCACACCCCTCTTACTCTCCTCACACCCCTCTTACTCTCCTCACACCCCTCTTACTCTCCTCACCCCTCTTACTCTCCTCACACCCCTCTTACCCTCTACACCCCCCTTACTCCCCCCCCCCCCCCCCCCAGTCTCGTCCCTGCTATGTCAGATGCGCCTGGATGTCGACAGCATCCTCCATGATGTGGCATGGACAGAATGTCTACTCTGCGTGTGGCTATATTATAAACATAACCGCATTAAGATTAGGCTGCGCTTAGGGTCAGATAGTGTGGATGACATTTTCCTAGTGAGTGAACCATGGCGACATTCCCAGTGACTACAGACCATCTTGTGTCGTCAGTGTGACTGTGTAACATGTATGCCTCACGCCTCATATCTCTGCAGGTCTGACCTGCTTCTAGGCACTGTACCTTCACTTTGCGGGAACACCTGCAGCCCCCAGCATGTCTGGTATATCATATGTAGTGTTCGGGCACAGCTGAATATTGATGTGACTGATGCTGCAGCTGCAGCTGTGTGGTGTACTACAGTATGAATTGTGGCCTCTAATCTGTAATATTTATCTTTCCCATTCTGCACCCCACGTATCTCTTCAGTGCCCCTCAGTGCATCCCACGTGGCTCTTCCGTGCCCCTCAGTTCATCCCACGTGCCCCTCAGTTCATCCCACGTGGCTCTTCAGTGCCCTCAGTTCATCCCACGTGGCTATTCAGTGCCCCTCAGTTCATCCCACGTGGCTCTTCAGTGCCCCTCCGTTCATCCCACGTGGCTCTTCAGTGCCCCTCAGTTCATCCCACGTGGCTCTTCAGTGCCCCTCAGTTCATCCCACGTGGCTCTTCAGTGCCCCTCAGTTCATCCCACGTGGCTCTTCAGTGCCCCTCAGTTCATCCCACGTGGCTCTTCAGTGCCCCTCAGTTCATCCCACGTGGCTCTTCAGTGCCCCTCAGTTCATCCCACGTGGCTCTTCAGTGCCCCTCAGTTCATCCCACGTGGCTCTTCAGTGCCCCTCAGTTCATCCCACGTGGCTCTTCAGTGCCCCTCAGTTCATCCCACGTGGCTCTTCAGTGCCCCTCAGTTCATCCCACGTGGCTCTTCAGTGCCCCTCAGTTCATCCCACGTGGCTCTTCAGTGCCCCTCAGTTCATCCCACGTGGCTCTTCAGTGCCCCTCAGTTCATCCCACGTGGCTCTTCAGTGCCCCTAGTTACACCCAACGTGGCTCTTCAGTGCCCCTAGTTACACCCCACGTGGCTCTTCAGTGCACCTCAATGCTTCCCATGTGGCTCTTCAGTGACCCACATGACACCCCACATTTACCGTCCGTGCCCCTCAGGATATCCCATGTTCCCCATCAGTGACCCTCGGATCACCCCACGTTTTTCCATCAGCGCCCCTCACAACACCCCACGTTTCCCATTAGCGCCAATCACAACACCCCACATTTGCTATGGATGCCTCACAACTGGGCAAACCTCTGTGCAGCACTACAGCATAGCGGGTAAGAGGAATGTGGACCACCAGAGGAAGTGCGGGGCGCAGGCATGGAGAAGCAGCAGCGTTATACATTTGTGTGGTCAGGAGCGCCTGCTCATAGCATATATATAATAATTTATATAGCGCTCTTCCTCCAACAAGACTGAAGGCGCTTTACATACATCAGAAACAATGCGCATAATACAGAAGATGGAAGTAATACAGCAATAGATAAGCCGCATATACATAAAAAGAAAACTGTGAGCACACAGTAAGCATAACGTATGATTGGTGCGGGCATATTGAGTATTCCACCATCACGGGTACCAGGTGAGGAAGACATCTTGGGCGCGCCACGTAGGATTACCCAGAGTGGAATAGTCCACCCCTAGAAGAGATGACAACAAAATGGGGGTGATTGCAGCGTCCTAAGGTCCAGAGTAAGGTCACAACAAAACCATCAGGTTCATGTATTTTCTTCCCATCCACAATCGAACCACATGAGGTTACTGAGGGACAGATTAGTCTGGTGACAGGACAGCCGGGTTACTGCGGGACAGATTAGTCTGGGCACAGGACAGCTGGGTTACTGAGGGACAGATTAGCCTGGTGACAGGACAGCCGGGTTACTGAGGGACAGATTAGTCTGGTGACAGGACAGCCGGGTTACTGAGGGACAGATTAGTCTGGTGACAGGACAGCCGGGTTACTGAGGGACAGATTAGTCTGGTGACAGGACAGCCGGGTTACTGAGGGACAGATTAGTCTGGTGACAGGACAGCCGGGTTACTGAGGGACAGATTAGTCTGGGCACAGGACAGCCGGGTTACTGAGGGACAGATTAGCCTGGTGACAGGACAGCCAGGATACTGAGGGACAGATTACTCTGGTGACAGAACAGCCGGGTTACCGAGGGACAGATTAGTCTGGGCACAGGACAGCCGGGTTACTGAGGGACAGATTAGCCTGGTGACAGGACAGCCGGGTTACTGAGGGACAGATTAGTCTGGGCACAGGACAGCCGGGTTACTGAGGGACAGATTAGCCTGGTGACAGGACAGCCAGGATACTGAGGGACAGATTACTCTGGTGACAGAACAGCCGGGTTACCGAGGGACAGATTAGTCTGGGCACAGGACAGCCGGGTTACTGAGGGACAGATTAGCCTGGTGTGACAGGACAGCCGGGTTACTGAGGGACAGATTAGTCTGGTGACAGGACAGCCGGGTTACTGAGGGACAGATTAGTCTGGTGACAGGACAGCCGGGTTACTGAGGGACAGATTAGCCTGGTGACAGGACAGCCGGGTTACTGAGGGACAGATTAGTCTGGTGACAGAACAGCCGGGTTACTGAGGGACAGATTAGTCTGGGCACAGGACAGCCGGGTTACTGCGGGACAGATTAGTCTGGGCACAGGACAGCCGGGTTACTGAGGGACAGATTAGCCTGGTGACAGGACAGCCGGGTTACTGAGGGACAGATTAGTCTGGTGACAGGACAGCCGGGTTACTGAGGGACAGATTAGTCTGGTGACAGGACAGCCGGGTTACTGAGGGACAGATTAGTCTGGGCACAGGACAGCCGGGTTACTGAGGGACAGATTAGTCTGGTGACAGGACAGCCAGGATACTGAGGGACAGATTACTCTGGTGACAGAACAGCCGGGTTACCGAGGGACAGATTAGTCTGGGCACAGGACAGCCGGGTTACTGAGGGACAGATTAGCCTGGTGACAGGACAGCCGGGTTACTGAGGGACAGATTAGTCTGGGCACAGGACAGCCAGGTTACTGAGGGACAGATTAGCCTGGGTACAGGACAGCCGGGTTACTGAGGGACAGATTAGCCTGGGCACAGGACAGCCGGGTTACTGAGGGACAGATTAGCCTGGTGACAGGACAGCCGGGTTACTGAGGGACAGATTAGTCTGGGCACAGGACAGCCGGGTTACTGAGGGACAGATTAGCCTGGTGACAGGACAGCCGGGTTACTGAGGGACAGATTAGTCTGGTGACAGGACAGCCGGGTTACTGAGGGACAGATTAGTCTGGTGACAGGACAGCCGGGTTACTGAGGGACAGATTAGTCTGGTGACAGGACAGCCGGGTTACTGAGGGACAGATTAGTCTGGTGACAGGACAGCCGGGTTACTGAGGGACAGATTAGTCTGGGCACAGGACAGCCGGGTTACTGAGGGACAGATTAGTCTGGGCACAGGACAGCCGGGTTACTGAGGGACAGATTAGTCTGGTGACAGGACAGCCAGGATACTGAGGGACAGATTACTCTGGTGACAGAACAGCCGGGTTACCGAGGGACAGATTAGTCTGGGCACAGGACAGCCGGGTTACTGAGGGACAGATTAGTCTGGGCACAGGACAGCCGGGTTACTGAGGGACAGATTAGCCTGGTGACAGGACAGCCGGGTTACTGAGGGACAGATTAGTCTGGGCACAGGACAGCCGGGTTACTGAGGGACAGATTAGCCTGGTGACAGGACAGCCAGGATACTGAGGGACAGATTACTCTGGTGACAGAACAGCCGGGTTACCGAGGGACAGATTAGTCTGGGCACAGGACAGCCGGGTTACTGAGGGACAGATTAGCCTGGTGACACGACAGCCGGGTTACTGAGGGACAGATTAGTCTGGTGACAGGACAGCCGGGTTACTGAGGGACAGATTAGTCTGGTGACAGGACAGCCGGGTTACTGAGGGACAGATTAGCCTGGTGACAGGACAGCCGGGTTACTGAGGGACAGATTAGTCTGGTGACAGGACAGCCGGGTTACTGAGGGACAGATTAGCCTGGGTACAGGACAGCCTGGTTACTGAGGGACAGATTAGCCTGGTGACAGGACAGCCGAGTTACTGAGGGACAGATTAGCCTGGGCACAGGACAGCCGGGTTACTGAGGGACAGATTAGCCTGGTGACAGGACAGCCGAGTTACTGAGGGACAGATTAGCCTGGTGACAGAACAGCCGGGTTACTGAGGGACAGATTAGCCTGGTGACAGGACAGCCGGGTTACTGAGGGACAGATTAGCCTGGTGACAGGACAGCCGGGTTACTGAGGGACAGATTTGTCTGGTGACAGGACAGCCGGGTTACTGAGGGGCAGATTAGTCTGGTGACAGGACAGCCGGGTTACTGAGGGACAGAAGCCGGGTTACTGAGGGACAGATTAGCCTGGTGACAGGACAGACGGGTTGCTGAGGGACAGATTAGTCTGGTGACGGGACAGCCGGGTTACTGAGGGACAGATTAGTCTGGTGACAGGACAGCCGGGTTACTGGGGGACAGATTAGTCTGGTGACAGGACAGCCGGGTTACTGAGGGACAGATTAGTCTCTTCACAGGACAGCCGGGTTACTGAGGGACAGATTAGCCTGGTGACAGGACAGCCGGGTTACTGAGGGACAGATTAGTCTGGTGACAGGACAGCTGGGTTACTGAGGGACAGATTAGCCTGGTGACAGGACAGCCGGGTTACTGAGGGACAGATTAGTCTGGGCACAGGACAGCCGGGTTACTGAAGGACAGATTAGTCTGGTGACAGGACAGCCGGGTTACTGAGGGACAGATTAGTCTGGTGACAGGACAGCCGGGTTACTGAGGGACAGATTAGTCTGGTGACAGGACAGCCGGGTTACTGAGGGACAGATTAGTCTGGGCACAGGACAGCCGGGTTACTGAAGGACAGATTAGTCTGGTGACAGGACAGCCGGGTTACTGAGGGACAGATTAGTCTGGGCACAGGACAGCCGGGTTACTGAAGGACAGATTAGTCTGGTGACAGGACAGCCGGGTTACTGAGGGACAGATTAGCCTGGTGACAGGACAGCCGGGTTACTGAGGGACAGATTAGTCTGGGCACAGGACAGCCGGGTTACTGAGGGACAGATTAGTCTGGTGACAGGACAGCCGGGTTACTGAGGGACAGATTAGTCTGGGCACAGGACAACCGGGTTACTGAGGGACAGATTAGCCTGGTGACAGGACAGCCGGGTTACTGAGGGACAGATTAGCCTGGTGACAGAACAGCCGGGTTACTGAGGGACAGATTAGCCTGGTGACAGGACAGCCGGGTTACTGAGGGACAGATTAGTCTGGTGACAGGACAGCCGGGTTACTGAGCGACAGATTAGTCTGGTGACAGGACAGCCGGGTTACTGAGGGACAGATTAGCCTGGTGACAGGACAGCCGGGTTACTGAGGGACAGATTAGCCTGGTGACAGGACAGCCGGGTTACTGAGGGACAGATTAGCCTGGTGACAGGACAGCCGGGTTACTGAGGGACAGATTAGTCTGGGCACAGGACAGCCGGGTTACTGAGGGACAGATTAGTCTGGGCACAGAACAGCCGGGTTACTGAGGGACAGATTAGTCTAGTGACAGGACAGCCGGGTTACTGAGGGACAGATTAGCCTGGTGACGGGACAGTTGGGTTACTGAGGGACAGATTAGTCTGGTGACAGGACAGCCGGGTTACTGAGGGACAGATTAGCCTGGTGACAGGACAGCCGGGTTACTGAGGGACAGATTAGTCTGGTGACAGGACAGCCGGGTTACTGAGGGACAGATTAGTCTGGGCACAGGACAGCCGGGTTACTGAGGGACAGATTAGTCTGGGCACAGGACAGCCGGGTTACTGAGGGACAGATTAGTCTGGGCACAGGACAGCCGGGTTACTGAGGGACAGAGTAGTCTGGGCACAGGACAGCCGGGTTACTGAGGGACAGATTAGTCTGGTGACAGGACATGTACTATGTAGACCTCTCTGTGCAATCTGCCATGTACTATATAGTTCTTGCTCTGCGCAGTCTGCCATGTACTATATAGACCTCTCTCTCTGTACAGTCTGCCATGTACTATATAGTCCTCTCTCTGCGCAGTCTGCCATGTATAATATAGACCTCTCTCTGCGCCGTCTTCCATGTACTATATAGACCCCTCTCTGTGCAGTCTGCCATGTACTATATAGTCCTCTCTCTGCGCAGTCTGCCATGTACTATATAGACCTCTCTCTGCGCAGTCTGCCATGTACTATATAGACCTCTCTCTGCGCAGTCTGCCTTGTACTATATAGACCTCTCTCTGCGCAGTCTGCCATGTACTATATAGACCTCTCTCTGCGCAGTCTGCTATTAACTATATAGACCTCTCTCTGCGCTCTGCCTTGTACTATATAGTCCTCGCTCTGCGCAGTCTGCCTTGTACTATATAGTCCTCGCTCTGCGCAGTCTGCCATGTACTATATAGTCCTCTCTCTGCGCAGTCTGCCATGTACTATATAGACCTCTCTCTCTGCGCAGTCTGCCATGTACTATATAGTCCTCTCTCTGCGCAGTCTGCCATGTACTATATAGTCCTCTCTCTGCGCCGTCTGCCATGTACTATATAGACCTCTCTCTGCGCCGTCTGCCATGTACTATATAGACCCCTCTCTGCGCAGTCTGCCATGTACTATATAGTCCTCTCTCTGCGCAGTCTGCCATGTACTATATAGACCTCTCTCTGCGCAGTCTGCCATGTACTATATAGACCTCTCTCTGCGCAGTCTGCCATGTACTATATAGACCTCTCTCTGCGCAGTCTGCCTTGTACTATATAGACCTCTCTCTGCGCAGTCTGCCATGTACTATGTAGACCTCTCTGTGCAATCTGCCATGTACTATATAGACCTCTCTCTCTTCGCAGTCTGCCATGTACTATATAGACCTCTCTCTCTGCGCAGTCTGCCATGTACTATGTAGACCTCTCTCTGCGCAGTCTGCCATGTACTATATAGACCTCTCTCTGCGCAGTCTGCCATGTACTATATAGACCTCTCTCTGCACTGTCTGCCATGTACTATATAGACCTCTCTCTGCGCAGTCTGCCATGTACTATATAGACCTCTCTCTACACTGTCTGTTGGTTGGTATTAGGGGTAATTGGCCCCTAGTGCAGGTACTGGTAGAGTTGTGTGTGGTATGAAGCTGTCATTATGCTGAGACGCTGGTACAATGTATAGTGCTGCATATGTCTCTCATCTCCTCTGTGGAATCACCCACACACCATGTCCCGGCAGCTGGTGTTTTTCTGCACGGCATTGGTACAATCTGCAGCCGAGTATTAACTCTCTCCTCCCCAGGACCTGCCATCTATACACTGATCTGATGTCTCCCACTCTGACTGTCATCCGCTGAGTATTCCACACTCTCAGCTGTCTCTTTCTGAGACCTCCGTACTGCAGCATGCCCCTCATATCATGGACTTTCTCACAGTAATACAATGCCTCACCCTACTACACGCCTGCCCCACGTCTCTCTCACCCTACTACACGCCTGCCCCATGTCTCTCTCACCCTACTACACGCCTGCCCCATGTCACTCTCACCCTACTAAACGCCTGCCCCACATCTCTTTCACCCTACTAGATGCCTGCCCCGTGTCTCTCTCTCCCTACTGCACGCCTGCCCCGTGTCTCTCACCCTACTGCACGCCTGCCCCACGTCTCTCACCCTACTGCACGCCTGCCCCGTGTCTCTCACCCTACTGCACGCCTGCCCCGTGTCTCCCACCCTACTGCACGCCTGCCCCACGTCTCTCACCGTACTGCACGCCTGCCCCACGTCTCACCCTACTGCACGCCTGCCCACGTCTTTCACCCTACTGCACGCCTGCCCCACGTCTCACCCTACTGCACGCCTGCCCCACGTCTCTCTCACCCTACTGCACGCCTGACCCACGTCTCTCAGCCTACTGCACGCCTGCCCCACGTCTCCCACCCTACTGCACGCCTGCCCTATGTCTCCCACCCTACTGCACGCCTGCCCCACGTCTCTCACCCTACTGCACGCCTGCCCCACGTCTCTCACCCTACTGCACGCCTGCCCCACGTCTCTCTCACCCTACTGCACGCCTGCCCCACGTCTCTCTCACCCTACTGCACGCCTGCCCCACGTCTCTCACCCTACTGCACGCCTGCCCCACGTCTCTCACCCTACTGCACGCCTGCCCCGTGTCTCCCACCCTACTGCACGCCTGCCCCACGTCTCTCACCGTACTGCACGCCTGCCCCACGTCTCACCCTACTGCACGCCTGCCCCACGTCTTTCACCCTACTGCACGCCTGCCCCACGTCTCACCCTACTGCACGCCTGCCCCACGTCTCTCTCACCCTACTGCACGCCTGACCCACGTCTCTCAGCCTACTGCACGCCTGCCCCACGTCTCCCACCCTACTGCACGCCTGCCCTATGTCTCCCACCCTACTGCACGCCTGCCCCACGTCTCTCACCCTACTGCACGCCTGCCCCACGTCTCTCACCCTACTGCACGCCTGCCCCACGTCTCTCACCCTACTGCACGCCTGCCCCACGTCTCTCTCACCCTACTGCACGCCTGCCCCACGTCTCTCACCCTACTGCACGCCTGCCCCACGTCTCTCACCCTACTGCACGCCTGCCCCACGTCTCTCTCACCCTACTGCACGCCTGCCCCACGTCTCTCTCACCCTACTGCACGCCTGCCCCACGTCTCTCTCACCCTACTGCACGCCGGCCCCACGTCTCTCACCCTACTGCACGCCTGCCCCACGTCTCTCTCACCCTACTGCACGCCTGCCCCGTGTCTCTCACTCCCATAGCTCGCATGCACTGTATTTATTATACTCCCATGGCTCACCTGCACCATAGTCACCGCACACCTATTACTACCTGCCCCATATTTATAATACCGGCAGAGTTTGCACGCACCCTGTAGCTCGCTGGCTCCATATAAATCCCTCATATATATTGGTAGATGCTCAATTAGCTTAGTGATATCATTCAGGTGCTCGAAAGGGAGGGGTATTTCTGAGCAAGAAAAAAAGGCATTTGTTTCCCCCAGCACCCTGAATGATAGCAGTAACCATATAAATCGCTACCTGGTAGGTTGCTTGCTCCATGTCTATTGTACCCCCATAACTATGTGTCATGTACCTCAGAGGCCTGTATCTCGCCTGTGCCGTGTACCTCAGAGGCCTGTATCTCGCCTGTGCCGTGTACCTCAGAGGCCTGTATCTCTCCTGTGCCGTGTACCTCAGAGGCCTGTATCTCTCCTGTGCCGTGTACCTCGCAGGCCTGTATCTCTCCTGTGCCGTGTACCTCAGAGGCCTGTATCTCGCCTGTGCCGTGTACCTCAGAGGCCTGTATCTCTCCTGTGCCGTGTACCTCAGAGGCCTGTATCTCTCCTGTGCCGTGTACCTCAGAGGCCTGTATCTCTCCTGTGCCGTGTACCTCAGAGGCCTGTATCTCGCCTGTGCCGTGTACCTCAGAGGCCTGTATCTCGCCTGTGCCGTGTACCTCCGAGGCCTGTATCTCGCCTGTGCCGTGTACCTCCGAGGCCTGTATCTCGCCTGTGCCGTGTACCTCCGAGGCCTGTATCTCGCCTGTGCCGTGTACCTCAGAGGCCTGTATCTCTCCTGTGCCGTGTACCTCAGAGGCCTGTATCTCTCCTGTGCCGTGTACCTCGCAGGCCTGTATCTCTCCTGTGCCGTGTACCTCAGAGTCCTGTATCTCTCCTGTGCCGTGTACCTCAGAGGCCTGTATCTCTCCTGTGCCGTGTACCTCAGAGGCCTGTATCTCTCCTGTGCCGTGTACCTCAGAGGCCTGTATCTCTCCTGTGCCGTGTACCTCAGAGGCCTGTATCTCGCCTGTGCCGTGTACCTCAGAGGCCTGTATCTCGCCTGTGCCGTGTACCTCCGAGGCCTGTATCTCGCCTGTGCCGTGTACCTCCGAGGCCTGTATCTCGCCTGTGCCGTGTACCTCAGAGGCCTGTATCTCTCCTGTGCCGTGTACCTCAGAGGCCTGTATCTCTCCTGTGCCGTGTACCTCGCAGGCCTGTAGCTCTCCTGTGCCGTGTACCTCGCAGGCCTGTATCTCTCCTGTGCCGTGTACCTCAGAGGCCTGTATCTCTCCTGTGCCGTGTACCTCAGAGGCCTGTATCTCTCCTGTGCCGTGTACCTCAGAGGCCTGTATCTCTCCTGTGCCGTGTACCTCAGAGGCCTGTATCTCGCCTGTGCCGTGTACCTCAGAGGCCTGTATCTCTCCTGTGCCGTGTACCTCAGAGGCCTGTATCTCTCCTGTGCCGTGTACCTCAGAGGCCTGTAGCTCTCCTGTGCCGTGTACCTCAGAGGCCTGTAGCTCTCCTGTGCCGTGTACCTCAGAGGCCTGTATCTCTCCTGTGCCGTGTACCTCAGAGGCCTGTATCTCTCCTGTGCCGTGTACCTCGCAGGCCTGTAGCTCTCCTGTGCCGTGTACCTCAGAGGCCTGTATCTCGCCTGTGCCGTGTACCTCAGAGGCCTGTATCTCGCCTGTGCCGTGTACCTCAGAGGCCTGTATCTCGCCTGTGCCGTGTACCTCAGAGGCCTGTATCTCTCCTGTGCCGTGTACCTCAGAGACCTGTATCTCTCCTGTGCCGTGTACCTCAGAGGCCTGTATCTCGCCTGTGCCGTGTACCTCAGAGGCCTGTATCTCGCCTGTGCCGTGTACCTCAGAGGCCTGTATCTCGCCTGTGCCGTGTACCTCAGAGGCCTGTATCTCTCCTGTGCCGTGTACCTCAGAGGCCTGTATCTCTCCTGTGCGTTTACCTCAGAGGCCTGTTTCTCGCCTGTGCCGTGTACCTCAGAGGCCTGTATCTCTCTTGTGCCGTGTACCTCAGAGGCCTGTATCTCTCCTGTGCCGTGTACCTCGCAGGCCTGTAGCTCTCCTGTGCCGTGTACCTCAGAGGCCTGTATCTCTCCTGTGCCGTGTACCTCAGAGGCCTGTATCTCTCCTGTGCCGTGTATCTCAGAGGCCTGTATCTCGCCTGTGCCGTTTACCTCAGAGGCCTGTATCTAGTCTGCGCTGTATTTCCGTCACCTCCATAGTTTACCATGATTTTCATGCCCCCCGTAGCTGGCATGTTATATTTTGGGGGGTTATTGTAGTTATGACATAGAGATTAGATGAGAGAAGCTGTGTAAGTACAGTGCCATTGTTGTTCTGTCTATCTTATGATCCCCTGTGTGTAACAATCTAGTGGCCTGGAGGCTGACAGATGAGCAGTCTCACAAGGTGACCCCAGGAATGAAGCCATTAGCCTGTAATAAACATGACATTTCTGAGGGTTCCCTGTGTGATGACATTGTCCTGACGCTGGTGTATAAATGCACATTACGCAGAGCGGGCTCCGGTTACCCGGCAAGCTGTCTGCTCTCCGTAATGCATCCTATTAATGTTATTTCCCCGCGCTCCTCCGCCAGACCTGCAATATAAATCCACTTTGTGAACATTAAAGCACAGCAATTAGTAAGTAATTAAAAACAATTCATCTTTCTTCTCTTAGTAACCGGGGAGCGGCCTACACTGCGCTTAGTGATTCCGTGTGATGTAAGCAGAGTGACAGCCGGGTCACCGCTGTGACAGTGACCTGCCGTGCACCGCTACAGGGCGGCTCTCTGAATGTCATTACATTTCACGTGGCACCAGCGCAGCGCTAGTCATCCTCTGTCCCTAACACTCTACTGTGGCCCAGTAACTAAATCCCACAAGCTTCCTATAATCATCTGGTCCAGCGCCATGCGCGACTCCCCTTCTACACGTTGTACAAATCATTTCATTGGAATATTGCTGTAGATCAGAGTGAGGTGCCCGGCCACCCCAGCGGCAGAGTGACTGCCTGGGATCTATCTGGTCATGTGTGGCGGACTGACCTACATAGTTCTCGTTACTGGGTAATTGGGAACTATGATTTATTCATAAAATTCCTGGAGCACAATGCTGCGTCTTCCAGGCGTCCGTGTGACTGTGCGCTGCTGGGGAGGAGGACGGGGAGGACTGATCTGTAGCCGCAGTGCATGTGGCCAGTGACCACCACACAATAGCGGTTAGGACAGACCTGGATGCATGTCCCACCCGCTGGACGAATGTAACCTGCAGATCTGGGATATAAAACATGTTCCTCTCCCTGATCCTGAGCACCGGTGATGAGTTCTTTACTAATATTGTGTTTATTCCTATTAGATAGACACCCGTGGGGTTGGTGCAGGGCAGGTAGGTGCCTCTGCAGGGTGGGTGCAGAGCAGGTAGGCATCCGTGTTTTGGTTGCAGGCTGGGTAGGCGACTACGGGGTTGCTGTGGGGCATATCGGGCATCAGCGGGGTTGGTAGGGGGATGGATAGGTGCCTCTGGAGATGGTGTGGACTGGGTAGGTTCCTCCTTGGGGTTGGTGCAGGTGGGTAGGTGCCTCTGTGGGGTTGGTGCAGGTTGGTTAGATGCCTCTGTGGGGTTGGTGCGGGGTGGGTAGGTGCCTGTGGTGTGGTTGCAGGCTGGGTAAGGTGCCTACGTGGTTGGTGCAGGATGGTTAGACACCGCTGCGGTGTGGGTAAGTGCTTGCGGTGTGCTTGCAGGGTGGATAAGGTGCCTTCGTGGCTGGTGCAGGTTGGTTAGGCGCATCTGTGGGGTTGGTGCAGGCTGGGTAGGCGCCTCTGTGGGGTTGCTGCAGGTTGGTTAGGTGCCTCTGTGGGGTTGGTGCAGGTTGGTTAGGTGCCTCTGTGGGGTTGGTGCAGGTTGGTTAGGTGCCTCTGTGGGGTTGGTGCAGGTTGGTTAGGTGCCTCTGTGGGGTTGGTGCAGGTTGGTTAGGTGCCTCTGTGGGGTTGGTGCAGGTTGGTTAGGTGCCTCTGTGGGGTTGGTGCGGGGTGGGTAAGCGCCTGCAGTGTGGTTGCAGGCTGGGTAGGTGCCTGTGGGGTTGGTGCAGAGTAGGTAGGTGCCTCTGCGGGGATGGTGCGGGGCAGGTGGGGGTTGGCGTGGAGTGGGTAGTCTCCTATGTCTATGTGAAGAGCCCCCACCATTGATCGCAGTGCTTGGAACGAGGTGGGAAGCTGATGAATGGAGACGATTGCGGAGGATTGTGTGACTGTAAGCCCAGACAATATTATGAACGTGTTGGGAGGAAGAGTATAAAGAAAGCGTTAACAGGTTCATGCCTATAAGTGACCCAGAGCTCCCTACTGACAGTATGTATACAGATCCCCTGCTAGCCGTCTTCTAATCCCTGATATATAGACAGTCCCAGGTGACCTCCTGCAGCACCGAGTGTTACTCTGATACCAGTAGTAGAGGTGGGAATAGTGACCGTAATGGTGAGAGCACAGGACACGGCGTCTCTTCCTGCGTTCTGCTGCGCAGTATACCTGCACCGCGTCAGCGGCTCTCTAAGGAGGAGACAAAGACAATATATACATTAGTGGCCACAATTGTGGAAAGTTCATCAGCTTTTAGCACTATTATATTTTCTCTAACGTCCTAGTGGATGCTGGGGACTCCGTAAGGACCATGGGGATAGACGGGCTCCGCAGGAGACATGGGCACTTTAAGAAAGAATTCAGGTTCTGGTGTGCACTGGCTCCTCCCTCTATGCCCCTCCTCCAGACCTCAGTTTGATACTGTGCCCAGACGAGCTGGGTGCTGTTCAGTGAGCTCTCCTGAGAGAAAGTATTTTGTTAGGTTTTTTATTTTCAGGGAGCTCTGCTGGCAACAGACTCCCTGCATCGAGGGACTGAGGGGAGAGAAGCAGCCCTACTCTCTGAAGCTAGGTCCTGCTTCTTAGGCTACTGGACACCATTAGCTCCAGAGGGCTCGTACACAGGATCTCACCCTCGTCGTCCGATCCCAGAGCCGCGCCGCCGTCCCCATCGCAGAGCCGGAAGACAGAATCCGGGTGAGTATGAGAAGCAAAGAAGACTTCACAGGCGGCAGAAGACTCCGTTCTTCACTGAGGTAACGCACAGCACTGCAGCTGTGCGCCATTGCTCCCTCACACCTCACATACTCCGGTCACTGTAAGGGTGCAGGGCGCAGGGGGGGGGGGGGAGGCGCACTGGGCAGCATTTGGGTCCTCTTTTGGCAAGAGTTAAACATATATACAGCTGGGCACTTTATATATGTATGATCCCCCGCCAAAAATTGCATATTTAAGCGGGACAGAAGCCTGCCGCTGAGGGGGCGGGGCTTCTTCCTCAGCACTCACCAGCGCCATTTTTTCTCCACAGCTCCGCTGAGAAAAGCTCCCCAGTCTCTCCCCTGCAGATACACGGTAGAAGAGGGTAAAAAGAGAGGGGGGGGCACATAATTAGGCGCAAAAAAATACCAAAAAAAAAATATATATAAACAGCAGCTACTGGGTTAACATTAAGTTACTGTGTTATTCCTGGGTTAATAGCGCTGGGGTGTGTGCTGGCATACTCTCTCTCTGTCTCTCCAAAGGGCCTTGTGGGGGAACTGTCTTCAAAAAGGGCATTCCCTGTGTGTGTGGTGTGTCGGTACGCTTGTGTCGACATGTCTGATGAGGAAGGCTATGTGGAAGCAGAGCGGGAGCAAGTGAATGTGGTGTCTCCGCCAACGGCGCCGACACCTGATTGGATGAATATGTGGAAGGTTTTAAATGATAATGTTAATTCCTTGCATAAAAGGTTAGAAAAAGCTGAAGCCTCAGGACAGTCAGGGTCCCAACCGATGCCTGATCCTATGTCGCAGAGGCCGTCAGGGTCTCAGAAGCGCCCACTATCCCAAATTGTTGACAGATATCGACATGGATTCTGACTCCAGTGTCGATTACGATGATGCAAAGTTACAGCCAAAATTGTCTCAATCCATCCGTTATATGATTATAGCAATTAAGGATGTGTTGCACATCACAGAGGAAATCCCAGTCCCCGACAAGAGGGTACATATGTATGGGGAAAAGAAGCCGTAGGTAACTTTTCCCCCCTCACACGAGCTAAATGAGTTATGTGAAAAGGCTTGGGAATCTCCAGATAAAAAACTGCAGATTTCCAAAAGGATTCTTATGGCGTATCCCTTCCCGCCAACGGACAGGTTACGCTGGGAATCCTCCCCTAAGGTGGACAAAGCTTTAACACGCTTATCCAAGAAGGTAGCCCTGCCGTCACAGGATACGGCTACCCTCAAAGATGCTGCGGATCGCCAACAGGAGGTTACCCTGAAGTCCATTTATACACATTCAGGTACTTTACTGAGGTCGGCGATCGCATCGGCCTGGGTGTGTAGTGCTGTAGCAGCATGGACGGATACCGTGTCTGAGGAAATTGATACCTTAGACAAGGATACTATATTGTTGACCTTGGGGCATATTAAAGACGCTATCCTATATATGAGAGATGCTCAAAGAGACATTAGTCTACTGGGTTCTAGAATAAATGCTATGTCAATGTCTGCCAGAAGGGTCCTGTGGACTCGGCAATGGACAGGTGATGCAGACTCAAAAAGGCATATGGAGGTTTTACCTTACAAGGGTGAGGAATTGTTTGGGGAGGGTCTCTCGGACCTGGTCTCCACAGCTACTGCTGGAAAGTCAAATTTTTTGGCGTATGTTTCCTCACAGCCTAAGAGAGCACCGTATTATCAAATGCAGTCCTTTCGATTACAGAAAAACAAGAAAGTCCGAGGTGCGTCCTTTCTTGCCAGAGGCAGGGGCAGAGGAAAGAAGCTGCACAACACAGCTAGTTCCCATGAACAGAAGTCCTCCCCGGCCTCCACAAAATCCACCGCATGACGCTGGGGCTCCACAAGCGGAGCTAGGCCCGGTGGGGGCACGTCTTCGAAATTTCAGCCACAAGTGGGTTCACTCCCAGTTGGATCCCTGGGCAATAGAGATTGTGTCTTAGGGATACAAGCTGGAATTCGAGGAGATGCCCCCTCACCGATACCTCAAATCGGCCCTGCCAGCTTCCCCCCCACGAGAGGGAAATAGTGTTATCTGCAATTCACAAATTGTATCTTCAACAGGTGGTGGTCAAGGTTCCCCTCCTTCAACAAGGAAGGGGTTATTATTCGACCATGTTTGTAGTCCCGAAACCGGACGGTTCGGTCAGACCCATATTGAATTTAAAATCCCTGAACATATACCTGAAAAGGTTCAAGTTCAAGATGGAATCCCTGAGAGCGGTCATCGCAAGCCTGGAAGGGGGGGATTTTATGGTGTCTCTGGACATAAAGGATGCATACCTTCATGTCCCCATTTATCCACCTCATCAGGCGTACCTCAGATTTGTGGTACAGGATTGTCATTACCAATTTCAGACGTTGCCGTTTGGTCTCTCCACGGCCCCGAGAATATTTACCAAGGTAATGGCGGAAATGATGGTACTCCTGCGGAAGCAAGGAGTCACAATTATCCCATACTTGGACGATCTCCTCATAAAAGCGAGATCAAGAGAGCAGTTGCTGATCAGCGTAGCACTTTCTCTGGAAGTGTTACGGCAACTCTGCTGGATTCTAAATATTCCAAAGTCGCAGTTGGTTCCTACGACTCGACTGCCTTTCCTGGGCATGATTCTAGACACAGACCAGAAAAGGGTTTATCTCCCGATGGAGAAAGCTCAGGAACTCATGACACTGGTCAGGAACCTGTTAATACCAAAACAGGTGTCAGTGCATCACTGCACTCGTGTCCTGGGAAAGATGGTGGCATCATACGAGGCCATTACCTTCGGCAGGTTCCATGCGAGGACTTTTCAATGGGTCTTACTGGACAAGTGGTCAGGATCGCATCTTCAGATGCATCGGTTAATCACCCTATCCCCCAGGGCCAGGGTGTCACTCCTGTGGTGGCTACAGAGCGCTCACCTTCTCGAGGGCCGCAGATTCGGCATTCAGGACTGGGTCCTGGTGACCACGGACGCAAGCCTCCGAGGTTGGGGTGCAGTCACACAGGGAAGAAATTTCCAAGGTCTGTGGTCAAGTCAAGAGACTTGCCTTCACATCAACATCCTGGAACTAAGGGCCATATACAACGCCCTACGTCAAGCGGAGACCCTGCTTCGCGACCAACCGGTTCTGATTCAGTCAGACACCATCACCGCAGTGGCTCATGTAAACCGACAAGGCGGCACAAGGAGCAGAGTGGCGATGGCGGAAGCCACCAGAATTCTTTGCTGGGCGGAGAATCACGTAAGCGCACTGTCAGCAGTGTTCATCCCGGGAGTGGACAACTAGGAAGCAGACTTCCTCAGCAGACACGACCTCCACCCGGGAGAGTGGGGACTTCATCAGGAAGTCTTCGCACAGATTACAAGTCGGTGGGAACTGCCACAGGTGGACATGATGGCATCCCGCCTCAACAAAAATCTACAGAGGTATTGCGCCAGGTCAAGAGACCCTCAGGCGATAGCTGTAGACGCCCTGGTGACACCGTGGGTGTTCCAGTCGGTCTATGTATTTCCTCCTCTTCCTCTTATACCCAAGGTGCTGAGGATAATAAGAAAAAGAGGAGTGAGAACAATACTCATTGTCCCAGATTGGCCACGAAGGACTTGGTATCCAGATCTGCAAGAAATGCTCACAGAGGACCCGTGGCCTCTTCCTCTAAGACAGGACTTGTTGCAACAGGGGCCCTGTCTGTTCCAAGACTTACCGCGGCTGCGTTTGACGGCATGGCGGTTGAACGCCGGATCCTAGCAGAGAAAGGCATTCCGGATGAGGTCATTCCTACGCTGATAAAGGCTAGGAAGGACGTGACAGCTCAACATTATCACCGTATATGGCGAAAATATGTTGCTTGGTGTGAGGCCAGGAATGCTCCTACGGAGGAATTCCAGCTGGGCCGTTTCCTTCACTTCCTACAGTCCGGCGTGAGTTTGGGCCTAAAATTGGGTTCCATTAAGGTCCAGATTTCGGCCCTATCCATTTTCTTTCAAAAGGAGTTGACTTCTCTACCTGAAGTTCAGACGTTTGTAAAGGGAGTGCTGCATATTCAGCCCCCTTTTGTGCCTTCAGTGGCACCTTGGGATCTTAACTTGGTGTTGAGTTTCCTGAAATCCCACTGGTTTGAACCACTCAAAACGGTGGAGTTGAAATATCTCACGTGGAAGGTGGTCATGCTATTAGCCTTGGTTTCGGCTAGGCGTGTGTCAGAGTTGGCGGCTTTGTCACATAAAAGCCCCTATCTGGTTTTCCATGCAGATTGAGCAGAATTGCGGACCCGTCCACAATTTCTGCCGAAAGTGGTTTCATCCTTTCATATAAACCAACCTATTGTGGTGCCTGTGGCTACTACTGACTTGGAGGATTCCGAGTTACTTGATGTGGTCAGGGCTTTGAAGGTTTATGTAGCCAGAACGGCTAGGGTCAGGAAAACAGAGTCTTTGTTTATCCTGTATGCTTCCAACAAGCTTGGTGCTCCTGCTTCAAAGCAAACTATTGCTCGCTGGATCTGTAACACGATTCAGCAGGCTCATTCTGCGGCTGGATTGCCGCGGCCAAAATCAGTTAAGGCCCATTCCATTAGGAAGGTGGGCTCTTCTTGGGCGGCTGCCCGAGGGGTCTCGGCATTACAGCTTTGCCGAGCGGCTACTTGGTCAGGTTCAAACACTTTTGCAAAGTTCTACAAGTTTGATACCCTGGCTGAGGAGGACCTTGTGTTTGCTCAATCGGTGCTGCAGAGTCATCCGCACTCTCCCGCCCGTTTGGGAGCTTTGGTATAATCCCCATGGTCCTTACGGAGTCCCCAGCATCCACTAGGACGTTAGAGAAAATAAGATTTTATTTACCGGTAAATCTATTTCTCGTAGTCCGTAGTGGATGCTGGGCGCCCGTCCCAAGTGCGGACTTCTTCTGCAATGCCTGTATATAGTTATTGCTTCAATAAGGGTTATGTTGTGGTTGCATCAGGGTTTGACCTGATGCTCTGTCGTTTGTCATACTGTTAACTGGTTGTTTTCACTTGTTATACGGTGTGATTGGTGTGGCTGGTATTAATCTTGCCCTGGATTACCAAAATCCTTTCCTTGTACTGTCAGCTCTTCTGGGCACAGTTTCTCTAACTGAGGTTTGGAGGAGGGGTATAGAGGGAGGAGCCAGTGCACACCAGGAACTAAATTCTTTCTTAAACTGCCCATGTCTCCTGCGGAGCCCGTCTATCCCCATGGTCCTTACGGAGTACCCAGCATCCACTACGGACTACGAGAAATAGATTTACCGGTAAGTAAAATCTTATTTTAGTCTTATACCAATAAGCACACATCATTACAACGGCGATTTTATTTAGAACATAATAGAACATAATACATAATAACACAATGTTACATTGATAACCGTTATACGTACTGACCTGCGGGAAAGAACATCTTACTTTCACACAATATTCATTAGTGCTTCGTTGGGAAGCCGTTTGCTGCAGTTACATTCCTCCCAACATTGGTGGCCAGTGGGTCGGGACCTTTGGCATTCCAAAAGCGCCCGCTTCAGAAAAAGGGTGGAGCCTAGGGGAAAGAGTTGGAGCCTTGTGTCACTTCCATTTCCGTCACTGTGGGGGCGTGGCCTGCACTCTCCGTTATGCTGGGCTGCCCCCAGCTCTCTGCACTGAGTGTAAATGCACAGAGCGTCTGTTCATCCGCTGCTTTCCCCCCTTCTCTGCTCTGTGTGCTCCGCACTCCCCACTGCGGGACACTGATGTATTTGCTGCTATGTAATGTGCATTAATCACAAATTCATCCCACACCTTGTGCTGTCGCCCCCCCCCCATAGTATAACACTAACTGGAGGCTTCACAATAGGTGTTGTGCACTCAGGTAGCAAATCTTCAACAATTCTTCTGCGGACATATTCCATCACTTCCAGATACGGGTATTCTGGTTTCATCACTCCAGGTGACACTGTTCCATTGTTCCTCTGACTGCTTACTACAAGTTTTAGCCCATTCTAATATATTCTGTCTTTGAGAGATAAAAGCAACTTTTTCCTTGGAATTCTGGTGCTAAAAATAAAATATTGAAGTCTGCGTTGCACGGTCCTGGCATCGGTGTGTACACCACATTCACGTAGATCATTCCTCTATCACAGCACAGTGTTCTCATTCCTCTATCACAGCACACAGAGGGGCAGATGTATTAAGCCTGGAGAAGTGATAAAGTGGAAGGTGATAACACACCAGTCAGTCACCTCCTAACTGTCATTTTTCAAACCCAGCCTATAACATGTAAGTTAGGAGCTGATTGGCTGGTGCGTTATCACCTTCCACTTTATCACTTCTCCAGGCTTAATAAATCTGCTCCAGTGTTCTCATTCCTCTATCACAGCACACGGTGTTCTCATTCCTCTATCACAGCACACAGTGTTCTCATTCCTCTATCACAGCACAGTGTTCTCATTCCTCTATCACAGCACAGTGTTCTCATTCCTCTATCACAGCACAGTGTTCTCATTCCTCTATCACAGCACACAGTGTTCTCATTCCTCTATCACAGCACACAGTGTTCTCATTCCTCTATCACAGCACAGTGTTCTCATTCCTCTATCACAGCACACGGTGTTCTCATTCTTCTATCACAGCACACAGTGTTCTCATTCTTCTATCACAGCACAGTGTTCTCATTCCTCTATCACAGCACACAGTGTTCTCATTCCTCTATCACAGCACAGTGTTCTCATTCCTCTATCACAGCACACGGTGTTCTCATTCTTCTATCACAGCACGCAGTGTTCTCATTCTTCTATCACAGCACACGGTGTTCTCATTCTTCTATCACAGCACACGGTGTTCTCATTCCTCTATCACAGCACAGTGTTCTCATTCCTCTATCACAGCACAGTTCTCATTCCTCTATCACAGCACAGTTCTCATTCCTCTATCACAGCACAGTGTTCTCATTCCTCTATCACAGCACAGTTCTCATTCCTCTATCACAGCACAGTTCTCATTCCTCTATCACAGCACAGTTCTCATTCCTCTATCACAGCACAGTGTTCTCATTCCTCTATCACAGCGCAGGGCGTTCTCATTCCTCTATCACAGCACACAGTGTTCTCATTCCTCTATCACAGCACACAGTGTGCTCATTCCTCTATCACAGCACACAGTGTTCTCATTCTTCTATCACAGCACGGTGTTCTCATTCTTCTATCACAGCGCACAGTGTTCTCATTCTTCTATCACAGCACAGTGTTCTCATTCCTCTATCACAGCACAGTGTTCTCATTCCTCTATCACAGCACAGTTCTCATTCCTCTATCACAGCGCACAGCGTTCTCATTCCTCTATCACAGCACACAGTGTTCTCATTCCTCTATCACAGCGCACAGTGTTCTCATTCCTCTATCACAGCACACGGTGTTCTCATTCTTCTATCACAGCACACGGTGTTCTCATTCTTCTATCACAGCACACAGTGTTCTCATTCCTCTATCACAGCACAGTGTTCTCATTCCTCTATCACAGCACACGGTGTTCTCATTCTTCTATAACAGCACACGGTGTTCTCATTCCTCTATCACAGCACGGTGTTCTCATTCCTCTATCACAGCACACGGTGTTCTCATTCCACTATCACAGCACGGTGTTCTCATTCCTCTATCACCGCACACAGTGTTCTCATTCCTCTATCACAGCACACAGTGTTCTCATTCCTCTATCACAGCACACAGTGTTCTCATTCCTCTATCACAGCACACAGTGTTCTCATTCCTCTATCACAGCACACGGTGTTCTCATTCCTCTATCACAGCAAACGGCATCCTCATTCCTCTGTCACAGCACACAGCGTTCTCATTCCTCTATCACAGCACATAGTATACTCATAGAAACATAGAATTTGACGGCAGATAAGAACCACTTGGCCCATCTAGTCTGCCTTTTTTTATTTTATCCTTTAGGCAATCTCAACCCTTTTTTAACCTTAATTATTTGTAAGGATATTCATATGCCTATCCCAAGCATGTTTAAATTGCCTCATTCCTCTATCACAGCACACAGTGTTCTCATTCCCCTATCACAGCACACGGTGTTCTCATTCTTCTATCACAGCACGGTGTTCTCCATCCTCTATCACAGCACACAGTGTTCACATTCCTCTATCACAGCACACAGTGTTCTCATTCCTCTATCACAGCACACGGTGTTCTCATTCCTCTATCACAGCAAACGGCATCCTCATTCCTCTGTCACAGCACACAGCGTTCTCATTCCTCTATCACAGCACATAGTATACTCATAGAAACATAGAATTTGACGGCAGATAAGAACCACTTGGCCCATCTAGTCTGCCTTTTTTTATTTTATCCTTTAGGCAATCTCAACCCTTTTTTAACCTTAATTATTTGTAAGGATATTCATATGCCTATCCCAAGCATGTTTAAATTGCCTCATTCCTCTATCACAGCACACAGTGTTCTCATTCCCCTATCACAGCACACGGTGTTCTCATTCTTCTATCACAGCACGGTGTTCTCATTCCTCTATCACAGCACACAGTGTTCACATTCCTCTATCACAGCACAGTGTTCTCATTCCTCTATCACAGCACATAGTATTCTCATTCCTCTATCACGGCGTTCTCCTTCCTCTATCACAGCACACAGTGTTCTCATTCCTCTATCGCAGCACAGTGTTCTCATTCCTCTATCGCAGCACAGTGTTCTCATTCCTCTATCGCAGCACAGTGTTCTCATTCCTCTATCACAGCACAGTTCTCATTCCTCTATCACAGCGCACGGCGTTCTCATTCCTCTATCACAGCACACAGTGTTCTCATTCCTCTATCACAGCACACAGTGTTCTCATTCCCCTATCACAGCACACAGTGTTCTCATTCCTCTATCACAGCACACAGTGTTCTCATTCCTCTATCACAGCACACAGTGTTCTCATTCCTCTATCACAGCACACAGTGTTCTCATTCCTCCATCACAGCACACGGTGTTCTCATTCCTCTATCACAGCACGGTGTTCTCATTCCTCTATCACAGCACAGTTCTCATTCCTCTATCACAGCACAGTGTTCTCATTCCTCTATCACAGCGCACGGCGTTCTCATTCCTCTATCACAGCACACAGTGTTCTCATTCCTCTATCACAGCGCATGGTGTTCTCATTCCTCTATCACAGCACACGGTGTGCTCATTCCTCTATCACAGCACACAGTGTGCTCATTCCTCTATCACAGCACACAGTGTTCTCATTCTTCTATCACAGCACAGTGTTCTCATTCCTCTATCACAGCACAGTGTTCTCATTCCTCTATCACAGCACACAGTGTTCTCATTCCTCTATCACAGCACACAGTGTTCTCATTCCTCTATCACAGCACACAGTGTTCTCATTCCCCTATCACAGCACACAGTGTTCTCATTCCTCTATCACAGCACACAGTGTTCTCATTCCTCTATCACAGCACACAGTGTTCTCATTCCTCTATCACAGCACACAGTGTTCTCATTCCTCTATCACAGCACACAGTCTTCTCATTCCTCTATCACAGCACAGTCTTCTCATTCCTCTATCACAGCACACGGTGTTCTCATTCTTCTATCACAGCACACGGTGTTCTCATTCCTCTATCACAGCACACGGTGTTCTCATTCTTCTATCACAGCACGCGGTGTTCTCATTCTTCTATCACAGCACGCGGTGTTCTCATTCTTCTATCACAGCACACGGTGTTCTCATTCCTCTATCACAGCACAGTGTTCTCATTCCTCTATCACAGCACAGTTCTCATTCCTCTATCACAGCGCAGGGCGTTCTCATTCCTCTATCACAGCACAGTGTTCTCATTCCTCTATCACAGCACACAGTGTTCTCATTCCTCTATCACAGCACACAGTGTTCTCATTCCTCTATCACAGCACACATTGTTCTCATTCCTCTATCACAGCACAGTGTTCTCATTCCTCTATCACAGCACACGGTGTTCTCATTCTTCTATCACAGCACGCGGTGTTCTCATTCTTCTATCACAGCACGCGGTGTTCTCATTCTTCTATCACAGCACACGGTGTTCTCATTCCTCTATCACAGCACAGTGTTCTCATTCCTCTATCACAGCACAGTTCTCATTCCTCTATCACAGCGCAGGGCGTTCTCATTCCTCTATCACAGCACAGTGTTCTCATTCCTCTATCACAGCACAGTTCTCATTCCTCTATCACAGCGCACGGCGTTCTCATTCCTCTATCACAGCGCACAGTGTTCTCATTCTTCTATCACAGCGCACAGTGTTCTCATTCTTCTATCACAGCGCACAGTGTTCTCATTCTTCTATCACAGCACAGTGTTCTCATTCTTCTATCACAGCACAGTGTTCTCATTCCTCTATCACAGCACACAGTGTTCTCATTCCTCTATCACAGCACACGGTGTTCTCATTCCTCTATCACAGCACACGGTGTTCTCATTCCTCTATCACAGCACACAGTGTTCTCATTCCTCTATCACAGCACACAGTGTTCTCATTCCTCTATCACAGCACAGTGTTCTCATTCCTCTATCACAGCACACGGTGCTCTCATTCTTCTATCACAGCACACGGTGTTCTCATTCCTCTATCACAGCACGGTGTTCTCATTTCTCTATCACAGCACAGTTCTCATTCCTCTATCACAGCACACAGCGTTCTCATTCCTCTATCACAGCGCACGGCGTTCTCATTCCTCTATCACAGCACAGTTCTCATTCCTCTATCACAGCACAGTTCTCATTCCCCTATCACAGCACACAGTGTTCTCATTCCCCTATCACAGCACACAGTGTTCTCATTCCTCTATCACAGCACACAGTGTTCTCATTCCTCTATCACAGCACACAGTGTTCTCATTCCTCCATCACAGCACACAGTGTTCTCATTCCTCTATCACAGCACACAGTGTTCTCATTCCTCTATCACAGCACACAGTGTTCTCATTCCTCTATCACAGCACACAGTGTTCTCATTCCTCTATCACAGCACAGTGTTCTCATTCCTCTATCACAGCACAGTGTTCTCATTCCTCTATCACAGCACACAGTGTTCACATTCCTCTATCACAGCACATAGTATTCTCATTCCTCTATCACGGCGTTCTCCTTCCTCTATCACAGCACACAGTGTTCTCATTCCTCTATCGCAGCACAGTGTTCTCATTCCTCTATCACAGCACATAGTATTCTCATTCCTCTATCACGGCGTTCTCCTTCCTCTATCACAGCACACAGTGTTCTCATTCCTCTATCACAGCACACAGTGTTCTCATTCCTCTATCACAGCACAGTGTTCTCATTCCTCTATCACAGCACAGTGTTCTCATTCCTCTATCACAGCACACAGTGTTCTCATTCCTCTATCACAGCACACAGTGTTCTCATTCCTCCATCACAGCACACAGTGTTCTCATTCCTCCATCACAGCACACAGTGTTCTCATTCCTCTATCACAGCACACAGTGTTCTCATTCTTCTATCACCGCACACAGTGTTCTCATTCCTCTATCACAGCACACAGTGTTCTCATTCCTCTATCACAGCACACAGTGTTCTCATTCCTCTATCACAGCACACAGTGTTCTCATTCCTCTATAACAGCACACAGTGTTCTCATTCCTCTATCACAGCAAACGGCATCCTCATTCCTCTATCACAGCACACAGCGTTCTCATTCCTCTATCACAGCACACAGTGTTCTCATTCCTCTATCACAGCACAGTTCTCATTCCTCTATCACAGCACAGTGTTCTCATTGCTCTATCACAGCACAGTTCTCATTCCTCTATCACAGCACAGTTCTCATTCCTCTATCACAGCGCACAGCGTTCTCATTCCTCTATCACAGCACACAGTGTTCTCATTCCTCTATCACAGCACACAGTGTTCTCATTCCTCTATCACAGCACACAGTGTTCTCATTCCCCTATCACAGCACACAGTGTTCTCATTCCTCTATCACAGCACACAGTGTTCTCATTCCTCCATCACCGCACACGGTGTTCTCATTCCTCTATCACAGCACGGTGTTCTCATTCCTCTATCACAGCACAGTTCTCATTCCTCTATCACAGCACAGTGTTCTCATTCCTCTATCACAGCACAGTTCTCATTCCTCTATCACAGCGCACAGCGTTCTCATTCCTCTATCACAGCACACAGTGTTCTCATTCCTCTATCACAGCGCACGGTGTTCTCATTCCTCTATCACAGCACACGGTGTGCTCATTCCTCTATCACAGCACACAGTGTGCTCATTCCTCTATCACAGCACACAGTGTTCTCATTCTTCTATCACAGCACTGTTCTCATTCTTCTATCACAGCGCACAGTGTTCTCATTCTTCTATCACAGCACAGTGTTCTCATTCCTCTATCACAGCACACAGTGTTCTCATTCCTCTATCACAGCACACAGTGTTCTCATTCCTCTATCACAGCACACAGTGTTCTCATTCCCCTATCACAGCACACAGTGTTCTCATTCCCCTATCACAGCACACAGTGTTCTCATTCCTCTATCACAGCACACAGTGTTCTCATTCCTCTATCACAGCACACAGTGTTCTCATTCCTCCATCACAGCACACAGTGTTCTCATTCCTCTATCACAGCACACAGTGTTCTCATTCCTCTATCACAGCACACAGTGTTCTCATTCCTCTATCACAGCACACAGTGTTCTCATTCCTCTATCACAGCACACGGTGTTCTCATTCCTCTATCACAGCACACGGTGTTCTCATTCCTCTATCACAGCACACAGTCTTCTCATTCCTCTATCACAGCGCACGGTGTTCTCATTCCTCTATCACAGCGCACGGTGTGCTCATTCCTCTATCACAGCACACAGTGTGCTCATTCCTCTATCACAGCACACAGTGTTCTCATTCTTCTATCACAGCACTGTGTTCTCATTCTTCTATCACAGCGCACAGTGTTCTCATTCCTCTATCACAGCACACGGTGTTCTCATTCCTCTATCACAGCACACGGTGTTCTCATTCCTCTATCACAGCACACAGTCTTCTCATTCCTCTATCACAGCACACAGTCTTCTCATTCCTCTATCACAGCACACAGTCTTCTCATTCCTCTATCTCAGCACACAGTGTTCTCATTCCTCCATCACAGCACACAGTGTTCTCATTCCTCTATCACAGCACACAGCGTTCTCCTTCCTCTATCACAGCACACAGTGTTGACATTCCTCTATCACATCACACAGTGTTCTCATTCCTCTATCACATCACGGTGTTCTCATTCCTCTATCTCAGCACACGGTGTTGTCATTCCTCTATCACAGCACACGGTGTTGTCATTCCTCTATCACAGCACACGGTGTTGTCATTCCTCTGTCACAGCACACGGTGTTGTCATTCCTCTGTCACAGCACACGGTGTTGTCATTCCTCTGTCACAGCACACGGTGTTGTCATTCCTCTGTCACAGTACACGGTGTTCTCATTCCTCTATCACATCACGGTGTTCTCATTCCTCTATCTCAGCACACGGTGTTGTCATTCCTCTGTCACAGCACACGGTGTTGTCATTCCTCTGTCACAGCACACGGTGTTGTCATTCCTCTGTCACAGCACACGGTGTTGTCATTCCTCTGTCACAGCACACGGTGTTGTCATTCCTCTGTCACAGCACACGGTGTTGTCATTCCTCTGTCACAGCACACGGTGTTGTCATTCCTCTGTCACAGCACACGGTGTTGTCATTCCTCTGTCACAGCACACGGTGTTGTCATTCCTCTGTCACAGCACACGGTGTTGTCATTCCTCTGTCACAGCACACGGTGTTGTCATTCCTCTATCTCAGCACACGGTGTTGTCATTCCTCTATCACAGCACAGTGTTCTCATTCCTCTATCTCAGCACACGGTGTTGTCATTCCTCTGTCACAGCACACAGTGTTCTCATTCCTCTATCACAGCACAGTGTTCTCATTCCTCTGTCACAGCACACAGTGTTCTCATTCCTCTATCACAGCACACAGTGTTCTCATTCTTCTATCACCGCACACAGTGTTCTCATTCCTCTATCACAGCACACAGTGTTCTCATTCCTCTGTCACGGCACACGGTGTTGTAGATCTTCTACCTTTACCAGTCTGGTTATGAATGGACAGAGTCTGTTGATACTTACAGATACAGTTTGGAAATTCCTCCTTTGGTTATGTTGCCACCTATTTCTCGTATGATTTCGTTGTAAGTGTTCCTTCTTCACGTACAGTCATTATTTCTAGGTGACCAGTCAGCGCTCTCTACTTTGCTGTCATCCTAAATAAGTGACACCGTTTACTGCAGGAAATTACACTAAAATAAATGCATAAAAACAGTGACCAACTTACTGATAATTAAACAACTAAATAATATGTCTTATTGTCAATTCTGGTAGCAACAAATGTGCGCGTACTCATGCTAACACCTTATTGGATCCATTTTATGGCATCGCAGCACCTGATTGGCTCTCAGAACAAACACTCCTGTTGGTCAGTTTAAGTTGAAGGAATCCGCTCTCTTTACAGATAGTCTCCCTATCTTTATTTAGCTGTAACTTTTTATACAATAGAGATAATTCATTGTGGTGACCTGCATTATATTGTGTACAACATTCTTTCCAGTGATGTATACCTTCATAGGATTTTCTTTAACAATAATGCAGTTATACGCAATTAAGCCTTAAACACACAGTTTACAAAAGGTTTCCACAATTTGGCCACTACCGTGTGTGTGTGTGTGTGTATATATGTGTGTATATATATATATATATATATATATATATATATATATATATATATATATATATATATATATATATATATATATATATATACACGCCCAGTATACTGCATATATTTGATTTATTATCCTGCGTGTGTATATTATATACAGTGGTGTATGTGAATTTTGCACACCCGCCCTGCAGCGTTAATCCTAGTGGTTTCCGTCCTCTGAGGCAATGTGCATATTCAGCAAGCGGTATGAAGTATTTTGTTTCTGTTCTCTTAGCTGCGCTATTTATCTTACAATTAGACGGTTTTAGTTTTGGAACATCTCCCATAATGTAATCTGCTTCCCGGGTGACCATGTGTGTGCTGTGCGTGTTGTCACGTGTTTATCATGGTTCCCTATAAAAAAAGATTTTACAATTTGTTGACAAGTTTGGGCTGTGAGTCCCAGGGACTGTTCCTGGGGGATATAATCCTCTCTTTGTCCTATAAATGCATCCAGTTGCACGGTCTCCTATACAGGAAATGTGTGCGCCGACCTATGACTGTGGGCTAGCGTGACAACACTGTTATAGGAAGACTTTTCTCAGTAGTTTATTGTTTCCTCTGCGCATGTGTCAGTCACGAGGATATTCCGTTCTTATTTGTACAGTACCAACTCAGTGTAGTAGTTTAGGTTTTTTTCTGGAACTATCATATTATATACTTTTAAATGGTGCATCTGCTGCTCATCGGTTTTACCAATCCTCCTACAAATCATTATCTTCTTTTCAAAATATCTCTGGAGGGAAAACTAATATGGCTACCAAATAGGCAATCTGCTACTGACATAGGCTTTTAGCATATCATGTGATGCCAGAAGCGTGTTCCCAGCTTCCCTGCTCACTGCCATGTGCCATATGGATGTGGTTACCATAAAAGCCCACTAGCTGTCTCCTTATACCCTTACACAATGAGTCATGTACAGAAAATACAGGTGATAGATTTGGTTTGTTGCCTTAATGAAATGCAGAAAAATGATCAAAAATACCTATGTCTCACAGGTAGATGGCGGTGGTCTGATAACAGTGCAGGGTGCTGTGTATAATGTACAGTCAGGACACACCTGGAGAGAGAGACCTACCTATCACAGGTAGATGGCGGTGGTCTGATAACAGTGCAGGGTGCTGTGTATAATGTACAGTCAGGGCACACCTGGAGAGAGAGACCTACCTATCACAGGTAGATGGCGGTGGTCTGATAACAGTGCAGGGTGCTGTGTATAATGTACAGTCAGGACACACCTGGAGAGAGAGACCTACCTATCACAGGTAGATGACGGTGGTCTGATAACAGTGCAGGGTGCTGTGTATAATGTACAGTCAGGGCACACCTGGAGAGAGAGACCTACCTATCACAGGTAGATGGCGGTGGTCTGATAACAGTGCAGGGTGCTGTGTATAATGTACAGTCAGGACACACCTGGAGAGAGAGACCTACCTATCACAGGTAGATGACGGTGGTCTGATAACAGTGCAGGGTGCTGTGTATAATGTACAGTCAGGACACACCTGGAGAGAGAGACCTTACCTATCACAGGTAGATGGCGGTGGTCTGATAACAGTGCAGGGTGCTGTGTATAATGTACAGTCAGGGCACACCTGGAGAGAGAGACCTACCTATCACAGGTAGATGACGGTGGTCTGATAACAGTGCAGGGTGCTGTGTATAATGTACAGTCAGGGCACACCTGGAGAGAGAGACCTACCTATCACAGGTAGATGGCGGTGGTCTGATAACAGTGCAGGGTGCTGTGTATAATGTACAGTCAGGACACACCTGGAGAGAGAGAACTACCTATCACAGGTAGATGACGGTGGTCTGATAACAGTGCAGGGTGCTGTGTATAATGTACAGTCAGGGCACACCTGGAGAGAGAGACCTACCTATCACAGGTAGATGGCGGTGGTCTGATAACAGTGCAGGGTCCTGTGTATAATGTACAGTCAGGACACACCTGGAGAGAGAGACCTACCTATCACAGGTAGATGGCGGTGGTCTGATAACAGTGCAGGGTGCTGTGTATAATGTACAGTCAGGGCACACCTGGAGAGAGAGACCTACCTATCACAGGTAGATGGCGGTGGTCTGATAACAGTGCAGGGTGCTGTGTATAATGTACAGTCAGGACACACCTGGAGAGAGAGAACTACCTATCACAGGTAGATGACGGTGGTCTGATAACAGTGCAGGGTGCTGTGTATAATGTACAGTCAGGGCACACCTGGAGAGAGAGACCTACCTATCACAGGTAGATGGCGGTGGTCTGATAACAGTGCAGGGTGCTGTGTATAATGTACAGTCAGGACACACCTGGAGAGAGAGACCTACCTATCACAGGTAGATGGCGGTGGTCTGATAACAGTGCAGGGTGCTGTGTATAATGTACAGTCAGGACACACCTGGAGAGAGAGACCTACCTATCACAGGTAGATGGCGGTGGTCTGATAACAGTGCAGGGTGCTGTGTATAATGTACAGTCAGGGCACACCTGGAGAGAGAGACCTACCTATCACAGGTAGATGACGGTGGTCTGATAACAGTGCAGGGTGCTGTGTATAATGTACAGTCAGGGCACACCTGGAGAGAGAGACCTACCTATCACAGGTAGATGACGGTGGTCTGATAACAGTGCAGGGTGCTGTGTATAATGTACAGTCAGGGCACACCTGGAGAGAGAGACCTACCTATCACAGGTAGATGGCGGTGGTCTGATAACAGTGCAGGGTGCTGTGTATAATGTACAGTCAGGACACACCTGGAGAGAGAGACCTACCTATCACAGGTAGATGGCGGTGGTCTGATAACAGTGCAGGGTGCTGTGTATAATGTACAGTCAGGGCACACCTGGAGAGAGAGACCTACCTATCACAGGTAGATGGCGGTGGTCTGATAACAGTGCAGGGTGCTGTGTATAATGTACAGTCAGGGCACACCTGGAGAGAGAGACCTACCTATCACAGGTAGATGGCGGTGGTCTGATAACAGTGCAGGGTGCTGTGTATAATGTACAGTCAGGACACACCTGGAGAGAGAGACCTACCTATCACAGGTAGATGGCGGTGGTCTGATAACAGTGCAGGGTGCTGTGTATAATGTACAGTCAGGACACACCTGGAGAGAGAGACCTACCTATCACAGGTAGATGGCGGTGGTCTGATAACAGTGCAGGGTGCTGTGTATAATGTACAGTCAGGACACACCTGGAGAGAGAGACCTACCTATCACAGGTAGATGGCGGTGGTCTGATAACAGTGCAGGGTGCTGTGTATAATGTACAGTCAGGACACACCTGGAGAGAGAGACCTACCTATCACAGGTAGATGACGGTGGTCTGATAACAGTGCAGGGTGCTGTGTATAATGTACAGTCAGGACACACCTGGAGAGAGAGACCTACCTATCACAGGTAGATGACGGTGGTCTGATAACAGTGCAGGGTGCTGTGTATAATGTACAGTCAGGACACACCTGGAGAGAGAG